>NC_059381.1:1707799-1710299 GCF_019703515.2 Myxocyprinus asiaticus | reverse complement strand
TCAGCAAAACGGTTTTATGCATGAAGACACCAATATGAAAAACCAATGGTTCATTTATAATTAATTATCATCACACTTTGTAAAAACTCTTTGAATTCAAATGCACAATCCAGAAATAATAATAGCCACAGTATGTAGAAGGGTTGGCACTCCTAAGAACATGTCATATTTACATTTTTAATCATTCTCGTTCTCACATTAATGAGGGAGAACCGTTGTTACAGATGTGACAGTTGTGAAAGCGGCACTAACCATGAAACCATCCAAAATGCTTTGAAACCAGCGAACTTTGACTTTTGAGACATTGGTATGGTATCCATTAATGCTGCATGATTTATTGAGTTAAGACTGATATCACAAAATTGTCTTGCAGGATTACTGAACTTTGAAATCTTAAAAATAGACTGCATTCAGCATTTCAGTCAGCAATGTGTAAGCAAGCGGCGCCCTCTAGCGCTGTGTACAGCATTATACATTATCCTTTAAATCAGAACAGAACTTAAAAAGGTGTTTTGTTCCTTTGGTAACTTTTTATTTTTCCATGATGTGGTTGACATTTCCGTGGAATTGCCCAACATATATGTATAATATGAAATTGTGATGTTCTATCATACAGTACATACATGTAACATGTGAGTTCTGTTGTTTTGAACTGCAAAAAATGTTTAAAGTACAAAATAAGCTTTTTCCATATCGATCATCATGCTATGAGTTTCAGTTTTCTATATTTCTTATCTTTTATTTATCTTTCATTGTGGCTATCTTTAAAATGTTGGCCTCTCATGTGTTCAACAGATCCAATCCATATTCGATGGAAACTATTTATTGTTAGAACAAAAGCTTTGCACATTATCGCAGATAATGAAAGCGAAGCGTCACGCCAGCTGTCCACCGAAACATGCGGGAATTCACGCGATCAGCAGCAATTTGTGTTGTAAATTTAATTTGGTTGTTTTTCCAGTTGTCTTTTGTTTGTTTTTGCTCATCCTTGGAGGAATAAAGGACATTTTTAGGAGACTGACAAGAGGACGACAATAGTTTCTTAGATTTAATTAAAGATTACTTAACCATTGTGCTAACGAGCTGTCCTTTGTGTGTTTACACAGGTAAAACAGAACGAGCGTCGTATTCATTTGGACGAGACTCCAGCGTACACGGCTGTCATCAGGTAAGAGATCATGTGATCATGACACACACACTTCCTCTCAGCTGATTGGATGTCAGGATGCTTGAATGGATTGCTTGCAGTGTCTGAAATTAACTTTTATATTAAGGGTCAATATTTGCCCTCTGGATTTGATTTTCAAGGGCTTTGTTTACCTTTATGAGGGCAATTTTGTTTCTAACCATATACAACTTTGTATCTGTTATTTTATCAAATACTTTAATTTAAACAATACTCATTATTCACTTCTTTACGGTACTTCACTTCTGCATTACTTTACATTAAATGTTTTTAAAGTTAATATTTGAAGTGTAAAGCAGATGGTACTGTTAATAAATAAATAAACAAACAGTTTGTTTGCATTGCAGCCAGTACGGTTACAGCACATATATAAATTTATGCTGATCACAGTGTGTGTGTATATATATATATATTTATATATACTGTACATGTATATCCATGTGTGTGTGTGTGTGTGTGTGTGTGTGTTCGATCGCTCACCATATTAAGAGACATATGCATATTGAATTTACATTAATATTAATTATTAGGGCTGCCTATCGGTTCAAATTTCAAATGATTTAATTACATGATGTACCGATTAATTAATCAAATTAATCACAATTAATTGCATACCAATATTTACTGAGAAAGACCCCCAAATAATTTAATTTACAATATATAATTAAAATAATTAATCATTGATAATAATAAATAATAATTAAAACAATTATAAATATAAGGTATAGCAGTGGCGGATTTAGGCATGGGCGACATGGGCAGCGGCATCTTGTGGGGGGTGCGGCACGAGGTACCCACACAGATCACCCCCCACCCCCAAACTTTGTGGGCGTGTTGAAGCGGGTTTCGCCCAGGGCGCCATACAAGCTAGAACCGCCACTGAGGTATAGTCAGGGTTGGGAAGGCTACTTTTAAAATGTAATTTGTAATGTTTTCAGTTAGATTACTCGATGTCAATAATGTAATCTTAATGCTTTGGATTACTTCTTCAGCACTGGCAGATTTTTTTCACTTGTTTTGAATATAAAAAGTAAATGAAGAAAGTACACTTATATTAAAAACACATTCTCCTGGGGCCTGGGTAGCTCAGTGGTAAAAGATGCTGGCTACCACCCCTGGAGTTTGCTAGTTTGAATCCCAGGGTGTGCTGAGTGACTCCAGCCAGGTCTCCTAAGCAACCAAATTGGCCCGGTTGCTAGGGAGGGTAGAGTCACATGGGGTATCCTCCTCGTGGTCGCTATAATGTGGTTCGTTCTCGGTGGGGTGCGTGGGTTGAGTGTAGTTGCCGCGGTGGGTGGCGTGTAGCCTCCACAC
>NC_059381.1:1697799-1702799 GCF_019703515.2 Myxocyprinus asiaticus | reverse complement strand
CAAAAACACAATTTGAGATTTATACTTTGCATATATAATCCTTTAAATGTTGGCTGAGACTTTTATTTTCACTTTTCACGTGTTTTTGGGTCAAAGTGACTCAGAATGATGGAGCAGGTCTCATTTGCATATGCAGATGAAACAATATGATGTCATCGATATGTTTTCCCAGAAGAGAAAGAATTCAGATTTTAAATGTTATGTTTATTTGGTCAACTTTTAGGAGAACACTAAAATAAAGATGACCTCAAAGGTTATAAACATCAACAAAACTGCAAACTTCAAAGAGTATAATGCATGAAAACCTTGATCAACACACAATTTAAGTTCATAATTGTCACCACGAATAGAGTGAAACCTTTTCGGCCGTCTTGGTTCCGGAAGTATTTTCCCATTCATTTTTTCCCGTAGAGATTTCATGAAATCCTTCATAAAAGAGTTGTGAGTCATGAACCAAACCAACCAGCTCTGAGATGAATCACAACATCACAAACTTTGATTTGAAGTTAAAAAAGTATTTGAAAAGGTACAAGACTGTGTACTTACCGTCTTTAATGAGGGACAATCCCATGAAGCATTGCGAATGATGTCATTGAATTGTAAATGATGGAAAATATTAAACTGTTGATTTAAAGTTGTTGATTAAAAATACTGAAACAATATATTTTATGTTTATTGTAAATTATGCAGATACATATATTAGCAGTTTGAGAGTGAATGTCTCTTGCATCATTCACAGTGTGTCATGGGAGTGGGCGGTCCTTTTTTTTGTTTGTTTGTTTGTCTTTTTACTTTTTTATGCTTTTGTTTATTTATTGAAGTGGGTAGTCGCTTCAGAGGTCTCTTGCCATGCTTTTGATTGTTTTTTTTTTCTTTGGTGTGCACCTTTTCTGCTTTTTTGTTGCTTTTCTCTCTTTTCCTTTTTCCTTTCCTTTGCTTTTTTCGTTTTTATTTGTTTGTTGTTTTTTGGGGGGATTTTCTCCCCTTTTTCTCCCCAATTTGGAATACCCAATTCCCAATGCGCTCTAAGTCCTCGTGGTGGCGTGGCGACTCGCCTCAATCCGGGTGGCGGAGGACAAATCTCAGTTGCCTCCGCGTCTGAGACCGTCAATCCGCGCATCTTATCACGTGACTTGTTGAGCGCGTTACCGCGGAGACGTAGCGCGTGTGGAGGCTTCACGCTATTCTCCACGGACTCCACGCACAACTCACCACGCGCCCCACCGAGAGCGAGAACCACATTATAGCGACCACGAGGAGGTTACCCCATGTGACTCTACCCTCCTTAGCAACCGGGCCAATTTGGTTGCTTAGGAGACCTGGCTGGAGTCACTCAGCACACCCTGGATTCGAACTCGTGACTCCGGGGGTGTTTGTTTGTTTGTTTGTTTTTTTGCTTCTTGCATACACTGTTTTTTTGTTGAACTGATGGCTTCAAGAGAAGCAAATTGTTGAAAAAATATCAGGAAGATGTGCACATCCAAAACCCAAGTTGAATACAGGTGTAGGACAAAATATAGCAAATGTATACAACAATGAATAGATGTCTGCACAGTGATATTAAAGCTCCAAACTTTATTATAAATAAAGCATCGTTTCGACCAGTTAGTTCGCTTTTTTCTACTAAAGTTTGGAGCTTTAATATCAGTGTGCGGACATCTATTTATTTGTTCAACACAAGCATATACCATCGATTAACAACCTCACGGTAGGTCTGTCTAATAATCAATTCCCATATAAAACTTCTGGAATCACACTGTTGCACTCAGTAGGTAAGTATTAAAATGTATTATAAATAAAACTATTTATGTAAAGATATAACAATTTGCAATGTGCATTATAAGCATTTCTGAGTACTTTTATGATGCATTAAATATAGAGTCTTAAAGTAAAGTTTTACCAAACGCACATGGGTGTGATTTTCACATCATGTGTGTTATTTGACTCACTGTAATGTTAAGAGCGTCTTTCTGAATTGGTGTTTAACTCAAGATGTTTACCGGGATATTTTTGGTTTGAAAAAGAGTTGATTTACACTCGCGTGCGCGTGTGTGTGTGTGATTACTCTTCACGTATCTCTCATATTTAGCTGCTTGTCTGCTCGAGGACTTTTCTCCTTGTTGCGCGTCAGTCTGTTAATTGTCCCTTGTTAAAAGCCCTGCTGTAAAAAGACGCATTCGTGAGTGTGTGTGTGTGTGTGTGTGTGTGTGTGTGTGTGTGTGTGTGTGTCCTTACCTGCCATCTTCTTCCATCCAGTTCCTCTTCCTGTGATAAAACTCTGCTAGGTGACAAGAGCCAGAAATCAGTGTGAAGACTCTTAGACACACACACACACACACACACACTCATCTATTTTAAGTCCCCGCTCACATCACCTCCACTTTAATTGGTTTACAAATATTCATTTATATGCACATTTACCATTTCATTGCATTTAACCTCAGATGAAAAGCTTCGGATGTCGTGAGCGAGAATCAGCGTGGTTGTAAAGTGCATCCGCTCACTTCCTGTTTTGAGGACGAGTGTCATTGAGGCATTCTGCCAGTGAGAGAGAGACAGGTGGAGACTTGGGGTTCTTGCTCTGATCCGTGTCGGAGGTGTTTGTCTCACTGTGTTTCCTTAAGGAAAAAACACGGGTGTGAACGACTCGTCTTTTCACTGGTCTTGTGTAGCGCTCAGTTTGACACCGACGGGTGTGTAATGTGTGTGTGTGTGTGTGTGTGTGTGTGTATGTGTGAAGTTTGTGTTGCTCTTAAAGACTCAGTGATGTTTCCTTAAAGTACCAAATCTCAGTTCCTTTGGAGAAATAAAAACAGACACAAATGAGTCAGTTGTTGACATGCAGTAAGAGTCTAGAGCTATAAAATGAATGTGGATAGCATAGCTCAGATCACTCACTAGTTGACATCCGATTGCACACTTTAGTATCTTGGCAAATTTGAGCACAGTTTGAGACACTGTTGAGATCTTTTCTGAAACTCTAGGGGAGAGACAGGAGAAACAGTCTCCATTTAACATCATTACTATCTAGGAGAAATAATTGAGACATTAACAAGATCTCAGTTGTGATTTTTCTTTCATACAGGTAGAGTAAACATTAGAAAATGAATAGAGAATCTGACACCTTGATTTTGGTGTCATACATGTCAATGAGATATTTAACATCTTTCACCTCCTGAGACCCCGTGTACACATGCGTGGACACTGTATTTTGGCTTCGCTATACGCAACGCATAATTTAAATCCATTTAAACCGACTGATCTCAGTTCAGGAGACTCTGTGCTGTCAGTAAAGGGTTACACTTTTATTGCACCGAGTCATGTGACCAAACAACATGGCGCTGATCTCAGCGGAGTTTGTCTTTGGGAGAAACTCCAACAAAACTACGTCTGGTCAGAAACCTCATTAAGTTTTTACATTAAAACCTGTTTGAGTCAAAAGATTAGAGTCTCTAGTTTCATCCAAACTGCAATTTTTCAAATTTAATCGATTTATTGCAAAATGGCACGCTGTTAAACACAATGACCACGTATGTGGACTATAGGCTCAATATCATAAATTCACTGTCTGTGTATTATCACATTGAGAATAAATGAGTTCATGCAAAAACTGATAAATGTTGCTTTCAGAGGCTTTATATGGAGTTAGGATGAAAATAAGGTGCATTTCAAACTGTTCTGAGATCAGTGCAGACAGACAGCACACTGGAGGTTAAGCAATGCACTAAATAGGGAGTAAGGGAGCATCCTATAGCTCTCTATGCAGTTAAGTGCATTCACTCCTAAAATCTGATCAAAAGTTCAGTTTCAGGCTGCAGATGATGTTTGGATCACTCAACATGTTTGACAGACATGTGACAATGATAATCAGTACATAGATTCAGAATTTATAATGTATCATTTTATTTTAACATGATTGACAGTGATTGGATGATGCTGGACATTACTTTGAATCTGAATTAATTATGCTAATTTCTGATGTAATGTCTGTAACATCTCAGAAACACGAATAACCAACACTCCTGGACACATAATAAACAGTTTGACTTTCTATAGCTATTATTTAAAATTTCACAACTTAGTCCCGCTGTCCACATATGAGGACATACAATTTTAGGAAAACTATTTGCTCTAGAAAAACTTTTTTCGCTGCGCCACTGCTGAATTATGAGTACCGCTGTTGGGATTTCACATGTTCATTTAATATTCTTGTCGCAACATAACGCTTGCCAGCCCCAGTCAGCGCTTTGTACACTGCGAAAGAGACCCCACCACACACAGAAATACACGCACTTACTCACAAACTCGCTATATTTCAAGTGGCCCGCGAGCTCATTTCTTAAACGTAGGATGGCAGGGGATCGCAACGTTTCACTGAACAATCAGTTAGCGCTTTCCTCGTGAATATAAATGAGCCTTCCCCTGTGCGCTACACGGATCAATTATCAACACGGCTTAATAGTAGCAGCACGAGGGCAGAGCAGGTGCGGTAAATCATGGACTGGTCTCAACCACACAGACTATTTTACAAAACTTTACCATGGATGTACTGTAGTAACACTAACTGTACTGTAAACTTTGTAAATGTATTTCTTGTAATTCTCTCTGATTGTAGGAAAATGTAAGTTTCATCTGCATCCCAATCTCAAAATCAGTGCTGTACTCTCAAATGTGTATTTCAATGCACATAACATGTAATATTATTTGCATGGGTGCTATCAAAGCAGGTGCTGGTGCCACATTTTAAACTCGCCCTTTGAGGGCACAAATAAACCCTGATGTGGCTCAGGCTGAAATTGAGTTTGACACCCCTGTTTTAATCTATTCTTCGACCGACACTCGTTAATATGGGTCCGGGCTTGTGGATGCGTGCACAACAGCACCGCTGCTGAAAAAACTCTTAGGGGAAACACTGTATGTTGTCACCTCACACACTCAAATACATACATATGTTCAATATGCTGTGCTCTCTGCTCTGTGTGTGTGTGTGCAGGTGTGCT
>NC_059381.1:1687799-1692799 GCF_019703515.2 Myxocyprinus asiaticus | reverse complement strand
GTCTCAGTTTGATATCATTGCAGTCTAGGAGAAACAGTTGAGATGTTAAAAAGGTCTCATTTGTGTTTTTTCTTTCGTATGGGCCGTCTTATTCTAGAGGAAAATGCCATTGCTCAGAGGTGGCTCTTTGATAGCTCTGGAGACTTCATTGAGTTCTCAGTAATGTTTCATTGAAGTATCGATATTGTCTCAGATGCTTCTTCTTCTAAAATACCTTAGGAGAAATACAAATAGCCAAATAATGAGATAAACAAAAATAAAAGTAGATGAAAAATGAGATTACTGGAGTCTTATTCCCGGAAGAAACATCTGAGAAGCATGAGACTTAAGAAGAAGTCTCCATTTGGTCTCAAATTTATCTCAGTGCTGTTCTCAGTTGGTTCCATTGCATCTATTTTTTTCTCAGATGTTTCACCTAAAATTCCTTAGATAAATATATGAAATTTCAGGAGTTTTTTTTCAGGAGACACATCTGAGAAGCAGGAGACTTCGGTAACAGTCTCGATTTGGTCTCAGTTTTATCTCATTGCAGTCTAGGAGAAACAGTTGAGATGTTAAAAAGATCTCATCTGAGTTTTTTCTTTCGTATGGGCCGTCTTATTCTAAAGGAAAATGCCATTGCTCAAGAGATGGCTCTTTGATAGATCCGGAGACTTAATTGAGTTCTCAGTAATGTTTCATTGAAGTATCGATATTGTCTCAGATGCTTCTTCTTCTAAAATTCCTTAGGAGAAATACAAATAGCCAAATAATGAGATAAACAAAAATAAAAGTAGATGAAAAATGAGATTACTGGAGTCTTATTCCTGGAAGAAACATCTGAGAAGCAGGAGACTTCAAAAAAAGTCTCCATTTGGTCTCAGATTTATCTCATTGCTGTTCTCAGTTGGTTCCATTGCATCTGTTTTTATCTCAGATGTTTCACCTAAAATTCCTTAGATAAATATATGAAATTTCAGGAGTTTTTTTTTTTTTCAGGAGACACATCTGAGAAGCAGGAGACTTCAGCAGAAGTCTCGATTTGGTCTCAGTTTTATCTCATTGCAGTCTAGGAGAAACAGTTGAGATGTTAAAAAGGTCTCATTTGTGTTTTTTCTTTCGTATGGGCCATCTTATTCTAAAGGAAAATGCCATTGCTCAGAGGTGGCTCTTTGATAGATCCGGAGACTTAATTGAGTTCTCAGTAATGTTTCATTGAAGTATCGATATTGTCTCAGATGCTTCTTCTAAAATTCCTTAGGAGAAATACAAATAGCCAAATAATGAGATAAACAAAAATAAAAGTAGATGAAAAATGAGATTACTGGAGTCTTATTCTCGGAAGAAACATCTGAGAAGCAGGAGACTTCAGAAAAAGTCTCCATTTGGTCTCAAATTTATCTCATTGCTGTTCTCAGTTGGTTCCATTGCATCTATTTTTTTCTCAGATGTTTCACCTAAAATTCCTTAGACAAATATATTAAATTTCAGGATTTTTATTTTTCAGGAGACACATCTGAGAAGCAGGAGACTTCAGCAGAAGTCTCGATTTGGTCTCAGTTTTATCTCATTGCAGTCTAGGAGAAACAGTTGAGATGTTAAAAAGGTCTCATTTGTGTTTTTTCTTTCGTATGGGCCGTCTTATTCTAAAGGAAATTGCCATTGCTCAGAGGTGGCTCTTTGATAGCTCTGGAGACTTAATTGAGTTCTCAGTAATGTTTCATTGAAGTATCGATATTGTCTCAGATGCTTCTTCTTCTAAAATTCCTTAGGAGAAATACAAATAGCCAAATAATTAGATAAACAAAAATAAAAGTAGATGAAAAATGAGATTACTGGAGTCTTATTCCCGGAAGAAACATCTGAGAAGCAGGAGACTTCAAAAAAAGTCTCCATTTGGTCTCAGATTTATCTCATTGCTGTTCTCAGTTGGTTCCATTGCATCTGTTTTTATCTCAGATGTTTCACCTAAAATTCCTTAGATAAATATATGAAATTTCAGGAGTTTTTTTTTTTTTTCAGGAGACACATCTGAGAAGCAGGAGACTTCAGCAGAAGAGAAAAGTCTTTTCAGAAGAGCAGAAAAGTCTCCTTTTGTTCTCAATTTGATCTCATTGCTGGTCTCAGTTATGTTTCATTGCATCTATTTTGTCTCAGATGTTTCGCCTAAAATTCCTTAGATAATTCCAAATAAAATTAGACAAATGAAATTTCAGGAGCATTATTTTCAGGAGACACATCTGAGAAGCAGGAGACTTCAGTGAAAGATTTGATCTCCATTTAATATCATTGCAGTTTGAGAAATAATTTGAGATACTGAAGAGATCTCATCAGTTATTCTTTCCATGGGTCTCTCGCTCTCACACTTTCTTCTCCATTGTCATTTATTTTTGTTTGTTGCACTCTTGCAATTACATTAATGTCTTCTCCATTTCTCGCAATCATCATTTGGTGCCCATGCAAGCATGCTCCTGCTGTTATTAATGCAGCCCGGTAATCCTTCACGGGCGTCTTCAGGTGTGTGTCATTTATCTTTGTTAATATTTCCTCTGGATGCCAGCTGGGTACCCGTGCCAGCCCGCTCTGAAACTGGGCATGAGACTCGACATGTGGAACACGCCGGGCCGGGCTTTTTTTCCCTGCAGCTCATAGTTGCCGGGCAACAGCGCGCATGGGAGAAACAGTCCGTCCTGGAGAAAATGAGACACTTTTGTTTTAGCATCCCAGTTCCCCCCCAGTCCCAAGAAAAACCTCCTTAACTGGAAGAGGGGGTGACTTATTTAAGACAAGCACTCTTTTGTTTTAGCCTGTGAAAGGCGGCAGACCGCGCTCTCCTCCGCGGGGAGGCCTGCGACCAGGGGCCGCGGCGTAATTGGCCTATTTAGATTGTTTTGCATGTGAATGCGACTCTAGTCAAGCATTGCTAAATCTGTTGTGAGAGCGACAGTCATCTGAATTCAGAGCAGCACAAACATTCTCCCTACTTCATCATGGCGTCTAATGAGCCCCGGCCCGGGACGTTACCCCCCGAGTGTCCCTGAAAAAGTTGGGAAGGAAGTTTACATTACATCTCGCACCCGGGGCTCGCAGTCTTTCCCAGATCACACTACTGAACGCGCTCCCAACGGGACAAAATATCCACCAGTTCGCCTCTCTCCTTTCAAATAGCTTTCTCACGTAGAATTGGAGCGAGCGCGCTCTCGTTAACTCGCCGTGGTTAGCAGAACAATTTAAGCAGAGATCAGTGTAATGACAAGAAGAGTTTGTTCAGGGTAAGTGTTGCTGTGCGACACGCTTACAAGAATAGATTTCTGGAGAAAATGTATGACTTTAATAATGAAGGTAAAATTGTTTTTTAATCCTAATTAAAGGCCTTTTAGATTTTAATTGTGTACTTTAAAACAACAGCATCACTGTCACAAAATTTTTTTGTTATAAGTGTAAATTAAAATAAGTTATAAAAGAAAATATTTAATATTTATATCAGTTTTGGTTTGATGATTTCCTCTCTGTTATGCTTGTATAACCCAGAACATTCAGAACTTTTTTTCTTTTAGAATTGTTTGTTTTTTTAGGCACTTTGTGTCTTTTGGGGCATCTTGACAAACAAAGAACATGTTTATAATAGTTGTGTTCTCTTGACATCTTGGTTGCGTTTTACTTCAGGAATGTGTGCCGTCTTTATTGAATTTAAGCGTGCTGTCGCAATGTGTGTTAATGCGTTTTGTCTTGTTTTTTTGTGTGCAGTCTAGTCTCATGGGAGGTGAGGTGGGGATGGTCAGTCCTGAGACCGTGTCGCCCACCAAACTGGGCTCGCAGTATTACCAGCATTACGCAGGAAACCCGCGGCGACGACCCTTGCACAGTGACTCCATGGGTGAGTCTTTCATCATCATCATCATCATCATCATCATCAAACCTTCTTCTGTTCGCTGCAATCTGTTGCTGAACATTTGATTTCTTTACAGAAAACCATACAAATGTGTTCTTCTTTTGCTTCAATGTTGAAATCATTGTGTTTGTTTTGTCTTTTAATGCCGTTTTGCTCAGATGGATGTCCAAATCATGTCACGAGCACCAAGAACGCAGATCTTTCTTTTGTTATTTTTTAATCTTTTCTGTCAAAAGAGCTCATAGTGATTATTGATTTTATGCCCCCTTTTTTTCTGTGTTCAAAGACCTTTAAAAATACAACCTTTATTTGTGTTGTTCACAAAATGAAACGCAACAATAGGACAAACGTCAGGCCTTGAGGTGCCAACCTTGAGGAAGTGTCGACTTTGAGGGCAAAATTCTCCTGCTTTTATTTCTTTTAGAAACTCGGCACCGTTTTTCACATTTTATCAAACTTTTGAACAGTTTCTCACGCTCATTGTGACATTTTGATGCGACAACCGTGTCCTCGTTGTGTTGTTTTACAGTCTTAAACACATTCAATATGTTCTTGTCTCTCTGTCTTTTTTCCAGAAGTCCAAACGAAAAAAGTTCGGAAAGTTCCTCCTGGTTTGCCGTCCTCAGTAAGTCCAATTTATTTTGTAAACGTGCCGTGTGTACGAAACATTAATCACACCTGTGACTGAAAGACTGTCGGCCTGCGTTTTACCCACAAATTTTCATTCGCCCACATCTGTCTATTAGTGTTACACAAAAACTGGGGGCATTTTTCAAAATTGATCCCTTTAAGCGGATATTCAGACATTAACTCCAGTCAAAAAACAGCAAGACCGCAGACTCATACAATAGCATGTGAGTGTGTATTGTGTGGCGTTTGAGGGCCTGTGTAGCGGACGGGCCATTTAATGCGACGCTAATGATGCTGCAGTGTACGGCCGCGGCTCTGTGGTGGAACAGACTCCCTGCGGGACGCCCGAGTCGCCTTGACAGTATTGTGCACTAGTTCTTTAAGAGGGAAAAGAGTTCATAATAGCATCCTGATGGGGCAGTTTTTAAACACGGCAGGCAATTTGTCTTCCGCCGCGCTTGTTAAGATGATAGCAGAGGATTCTCGCGCAGGTCTCGCT
>NC_059381.1:1677799-1682799 GCF_019703515.2 Myxocyprinus asiaticus | reverse complement strand
TATTTGCTGAATATAAGCAACTTGTGCTTGGTTAAAATTTTGTATATTATTTTATATACATTTTATAGTGTATTTTCATATATGCAGCCTGCTCTGTCATTATAAAGATCTCATTATTTGACATTACAAGCTATTATGATGTCATCTTACCATAATGCATAAAAAAAAAGGGCCATTTATTTTTATTTTTATTTTTTTAATTTTTTTTACTGTTTCTTTTTATAGTTTGTCTAATGGTACTAAAATAGTTTAATGTAAAAAAAATAAAAATAATAATTTTCTAACAATTCTGTCATATGTCAGGCTTTACAGGGTTAAGTGCATAGTAGTTTAAGACAGCTGATATAAAATGTGACCATAAAAAGTATATATTTTCCATATAACATTTGAATAATTAATATAGCTTTAGGACAATGGCACTTTAAAAGCAGGTTTTTATTTTATTTTTGCAAACAACATGTCTTTATAATATCATGTTTACTAGTTTTCTCCCACAGAACTTGTTTTATGATGCCATAAAAAAATGTAACTTTTAATCTGAAAATCAGATTCTTCAAATAAATCTTCAAAAACATCAAACAAATGTCCTCTTTCAAATAAGGCACTTCAAGAGGCATTATGGGAGATGGAACATCCAGTGATATTTGACATCATTGAAGCCAACTTTATGGTACTTTAATGGCTCTTTTAATGTCCAAGTCTCACTGGACATTCTGCAGAATATGTTCAAAATATGTGCCCCACAGAATAATGAAATTCCTACGGGTTTGGAACGGCATGAGGGTGAGTAAAAGATGACAGAATGTTTTTTTTATTTTTGGGAGCACTTTCCTTTTAAGAGTGTTTGTGTGAGATTATTGCGTTTTAGAATCGATGTGTTTAATGTTGACGTCCTAGTTTCATCGAGAAGGCACATAAATGATTGTGTAAGTGTGTAAATAAACGGCAGTAAGTCACAGAAGACCTCTGGCATGTCGTATGTTTCCCCGATTCACCTGTCAGCCCGTCCAGAAGGAGGGAAAGAGGGAATGCAGCAGTAAATGACCTCATGGTGTTTTTTCAGTCTTTTTAAATACGAGTGGAAAGAAATGACTGAAACAGCTGTGTGTGTCTGGCTGCGGACCAGCGCTGCTGCTGTGGCGTTTGAGGAAACATCTTTCAGGCAGAATCCATATGAAATAAAAGTTTAGATTTCATTCAGTACTGCCAAAAACCAACCGGAGACTTGAAAATAAAATGGCCATGTCCCTGTATTCCTTTACTTTTACAGTCATTTCTCCTCTTGAGATCTTTAACTTATAATGTGGATAAAATCCTCAACTTTAAATGTTTTTCTAACACAAAAACAACTGCTGAGAGACTGAAACTGTCTAATATGCTGGGCTGAGTATCGATACAGATTCAGAAGCTCTTAATTCAATTCTAAATGTTTTGATTCTGATTCATTTATAATGTCCATCTTCTAACTTGCTACATTATGAAAATATCAATTGTAAAAATTAACAACAGGGCCCAAAACTATCCAGTTCAGTTGCTATTTATTTAGCAGATACAGTCATCAACACCACTGAAGTAAACTTTGAAGTAAAAGATCAATCTTAAATATCCCCAGACAGCAATGAGATGAAATGGAGACTTTTGCTGAAGTGTCCTGCTTCTGAGATGTTTTTCCTGAGAAAAAGACGCCAGTAATCTCACATTTGTCTCCAGATAACCTTCAAATACTTTCCACATTCTCTCTTTCCTCCATTGCTTCACTTTTTCCTTCTAATCCCTCCATGCTCTCTCTCCTCCAACACCGTCTGTTTCTCTCGTCACCTCCGCGACGGCCATTTAGTTTGAGTGGCGACCGAAAGGACTGTTTGGTTCTGTTTGTTTACGCCGTTCAATGAGAGAACTTTTGTTTGTTGGCTCAGATAAAGACACTCTCGTTTGGAGTGCAGACGCTCCCAGCATTCCTGTCAGGAAATATTTGCCTGCAAAGAACAGAAAGAATCAAACTCTCGAGCCGAGCGCACTGATAAATTCTTCATGTTTGTGGTGACAGCGTTACATATCACTCGACACAGTATGACAGATGAAATTTACATGATTTTTGTCATAAAAATGCCTTTAACTGCAGCTGTAGTTTCTGAAGTTTCACACACTTGTTTCTTAAACATTTGATTGTTAATTATGAAGAATAAAATGAAGCTAAAACCCATGAGAGGTTGTGGTAAAATCACTGTAATAGAACGCAACAGTCTGGTTCCAGAAGTAAAAATCCCATCCGTTTTTTTCAAAAGGGGAATTGATTATTAACGATAACTTGTAAACTTTTAAAGATGACCTACTGTGAGCTTTGAGGTTTTAATGGACGGCATATGCATCAGTCTGCGTTATTTCAACTTCATTCGTTAAAAAATCACGTTTAATGGCAGAATTCCTGGTGAAGAACTCCACTACCCATAATCCTGAGGAGCGATCCACCAATCAGAGAATCACGTCAGAAGAGCTCCGCCCACGTCCGTGACACACTGTGAATGATGCAGTCGAGTTGCTCTCCCTACACTCTCAAAATATTGAATATTTTATAATCAACCACTTTAAATCAATAGTTTTATATTTTTCCACTGTTTTTAAAGCAATTACGTCATTCGCAATGCTTTGTGGGATTGTAGTTCATTCCCTCATTAAAGACGTTAAGTACACAGTCTTGTATCTTTGTCTTTGTGTCTGATTTTTAAATACTATTTTGTTTCAAATCAAAGTTTGTGATGTTGTGATTCACCTTCCGGAACCACATATTGCTTTATAAAATGGCAGAAATGCTAATATGATAACAGTCAGCGTACTGAGTGACTCCAGCCAGGTCTCCTAAGCAACCAAATTGGCCCGGTTGCTAGGGAGGGTAGAGTCACATGGGGTAACCTCCTCGTGGTCGCTATAATGTGGTTCTCGCTCTCGGTGGGGCACGTGGTGAGTTGTGGGTGGATGCCACGGAAAATAGCGTGAAGCCTCCACACGCGCTACGTCTCCGCGGTAACGCACTCAACAAGCCACGTGATAAGATGCGCAGATTGACGGTCTCAGACGCGGAGGCAACTGAGATTCGTCCTCCGCCACCCGGATTGAGGCGAGTCACTACGCCACCACGAGGACTTAGAGCGCATTGGGAATTGGGCATTCCAAATTGGGGAGAAAATAAATAAATATGAAAACAGCCACAAATATTCAATAAATAGTTCAATTTTTATATGAATGATCAAATAAACAATCGTTCCATAAAATAACATCGTTCATTAGACTATTTGTTTTCGTCTGTAAATGTTTTGATGTTGCTACGTTCACACCTCTCATTCACGCTACAAACCGAAAACAGAGACTTTCGAAAACGCTCTCCATAACCACATACTTCTGAAAATGATAACATTAGGAAACTGAAAACGGAGGTTTCAGACTTAAATGGGTTAGTGTGGATGTGGCCTATGTGTAGCAGCATATCAAGAAAGTGAGGTCACAGGTGTGCACGTATCAGCAACTTACAGCAAGTAAAACGGGACTCGTCCAAAAAGCATTACGCCACTCGCGGCAGATTTTACTGTGGTAAAGAGGATTTAAGGTGCATCGCTAACACTGTAATGTTCAGCCCCACACGAGCCAATCAAATATAATGATAGAAATCAAATCTAAAACGTGTGTTTGTGTGTGTGTGTATGTGTGTGTGTGTTTGAATGCACAGATGAGGTCCAGAGGAGAATTATCTGAACTGAGTCCATTGGACTGTGTGTTCTCCATTGAGCAATGCACAAAGGAAATTAAGTCAGTTTCCTGTGTGTGTGTGTGTGTGTGTGTGTGGACAGATCTTGGCTCCAGTCATCCTGCATCAGAGTAGATGTGAAACACTTTCTGCACATCTCTGCCAAACCACTGTTCGTTTCAGCACATTTATTTATAAGTGGAACAGAATTACAGTTAATATTGCTCATAAAAATGTCGTAATTGATTTTTAAAGTGATGATGTACACTCCATTTACAGTACCAGCTTCTTATGAATGTGCTGTCTTTGTTTATTTCACTCGTGCTTGACAGGGAATGGACTATATAATAGGACGCAGACGGTGGAATAACCAGAGAAGAACCTCAGAATTTAATTGTACTTGATCCAGCCCATTAGCGCTTTGCACGTGCAATTTCACCAAACCCACTTGCGCCTAGACTTAGCGCATGCTTGCACGGAAATACCAAAACTTCATGGCCACGCCCACTGACTTTGCGCTTATGACTGATGGCATAGCGCTGCCCTTTATTTTAAGTAATTTCATTTTGCAAAACATTACACCATTTTTTCACTTGGAAATACATCACATTACGGAAGTATGCCAACACCATTCCATGTTGATTTTAAAACGTTACGTTCAGCATCAATGACATGCTGTCAATGACCACAGACTCTGTAAAAATAAACAAAACTATAACGTACGGTATTGCGCTTTATTTTGTTCAGAAGATCTGTTTTTTTTTTCGATGTAAAAAGCAGACAGGTTGCGCTCTTAGTCATGAAGTTTTCCTTCTTTAAGGGTCTGTGGCGTTCCGAGACGGACTCTGTCCCAGGTGTCCCAGCATGCACCCGGGGAGAGTGCGGCCAAAACCGCTGATGGCCACAGCTGCAGAGAGAGAAAGAGTTCATATCAGATGAGCAATAAACCCATGAGCATGAGCCGCCTCGGATATAACCACGAAAATGCACAAAGCAACTCCACAGGCGTATTGCATGAGACTGCAATGATCTTAGTTATGTTTCATGAAAGTATCAAACTGAGTTTGGAGGAATAAAAATATGTACACATTAGTCGATTTTTGACATACGTAAGAGTATCGAGCAATGAAGTTAATGTAGAAATTATAGTTTAGGTAATTTGGAAGAAATTGATGGGATATATTCATAATGAGACTTTTGATACGAGAAACAATTGAGATATAAAAGAGATCTCATTTTTTACATTTCTTCCTATGGGCTG
>NC_059381.1:1665299-1667799 GCF_019703515.2 Myxocyprinus asiaticus | reverse complement strand
GAGTGTGTGTGCGTGTGTGTGTGTGTGTGTGTTTGGAAACTGAGGGTTGTTTGTTGTGATTTTAAGCTGCTGTTGGATAGTTTGCTAATTGTGTTCTTGTCAATATTTGTGGCTGTTAACGTGTATTTTAAAGATCTCAGGAACATCAAGAGATCTGCGAGGGAACGGAGTGAACATCAGCAGCTGTAATTTGCAAGAAGAATTTTCTTTTTTTTTTAAAGTAACACATGTGGAAGTGTTTTTCCCCCTTGAGAAAAATCTCAGAGCAGATTTTCCCAGAGCTGCATGTGTTTGAGAGGTGGCACTGCCGCTGGTGATGTTTTAAAGTGCGATCTGTAAAATAATTGAAAAGTGTGAGAAACGTGCGCTGCTCATTTTAGAACTTCAGTCCTGAGAGACGTCAAGAACAGCCTTGAGAGAAACAGACAAACAGATTTATTTTTCTTTCTGTTTGGTTTAGTGGTTATCATTTCAATCCAGTATCAGTAACAGGCCGTCATGTCGCTCTTGTGCCGCTGAAGGCCTCTTTTATGTCTTAATACGGACGTCAGCTTTTGAAGTTTGTGTGTTTGCATTTTTAGGGTGTTTTATGTGTATTTTGGGTGTTTGACATGTTGACGTTCGTGTGTTTGTTCTCGCTTAAAATGTGCCATTTTTTTAGTAAATTGAATGAAACCACATTTCAAATGTGTCATTTTAGTATCATATAAACATAAGCCTGCACGAGTATAGCAAAACATCACAACTGCCATAATAATTGCGATTTATTTTGATTCATAGAATTGACATTAAATACGTATTTTTCTATATGTAGGCTTCACATCCAAAACAAAACACATCCTGTTTGCAAATGACTAAAATAAATCAAAACGGTGCATAAACGCTCAAGTGCACATTGGCCCTTTTATCTACACAATAAACAAAACTGCTTTTCAAATTTGACAATATTATAAACAGAAATTGTCTATGATTGGTTAATGCTCAACTGCTGTAAAAAAGCTCGTTAATTGACACTTTTCATTGCTGTAAACTCGATACGTTTGTTCAGTTAATTGTGCAGCCCTATAGGTGCAGGTATAATGCTAAATTACGTCATTAATGTATGTATTAGCCACATAAAATTACACTTTCCAAAGTGTATTTTTACAAATGTTTGCCTTCTTGGCATTGGGAAACATTCGATTAGCGACCCGTTAGACTTTCCCGCCTTCAGATCAAATACGTAGGCCTGTGTGTGTGTGTGTGTGTGTGTGTGTGTGTGTGAGGGTTGCCCCATCACGACTGTGCCCTCTTTATTAAACACAGAGCATCTCTGTGTGTTCGGGCCCTACAGTCCCGTTAGTGTTTAGAATTTGTGTGTGATTGTGCAGCTTTGCGCCCATCTTGATCCGGTGCCAGACATCTTGCTGGGACTGTTTATTCTGCTGTTTTGGCGGTAAAAAAAAAAAAGAAGCAAAATTAGCAGGACAAAATCTTTGGGTCCCTTAACACTGTGGCGATCGGCCGTCTTTGGTGTTCAGACGTGTGGGTAGGGTGCCGGCGGTCGAGAGAGCGACCCAGATCTTAGAGTTGAATACGGGGCTGCTGGGATGGAGGATGTCGGGTCGACTAATGAATCAACAAAAGGAGCTACACAAAAAAACAAAAGGCCTCCTCGCACACGAGTTCCGTTTAAACAGCGCCGGCCGCTCGCCATTGTTATGCTAAGACTGCGTGTGAATATTCCTCTCGTTTAATTAGCTCACCGAAACTCTCACGCCGGGATTTCACCATCAGAAATGTGATTTACTCTGGAATATGTCATTTATTAAAAAAGCTAAATTAATATAATATGATTTTTAGGTCAGCTAAAATTATTTAAAAGCTTTGGTTTGGAATATCATATTTTTCAATATTAAGTTTTAATTATTATAATTTTTTTTATGTACACGTGTAATTTAATTAACAGTTGGGAACAAGAACAACAACAATAAAAGCACTATATTTCTTAATTAATTACTGAATTATTTTGTTGTTATGTAGGTTGTTACGTTAAAAATGCAGATAAATCTAAACGATAAAATATTTGTAAATAGCTGTCAATTTATTTCCATTTTGCAATAAATCAAATATGTTTGCTTTATAACATAAAACCTGAGATTTTGTCATTTTTGTTGTATTTGTGGATTATTTATTGATGATTTCTCTGTGCAGAATTCACTGAGCAGATGTTGAAGATATGAAGAATGGTTTTTCTATAATGCAGTTTTTCCACCGCGATAATTACTTGCATCCAAATGGCCGATGTTTACATGGACACACACACACACACACACACAGATACATTTGAACTGGCGTGTTTGTGACAAACAGGCATTAACATAATCCTATTGTGTTATGCAACGTGAGACGAGAATGAAATGGATAATTCTGGAATTGGTCGGCGTGTCTCAGTGACAAGCACATCTACACATGACATATTTTCACTTTCAACACATTCTTTTGAGATTTTATTAAAATG
>NC_059381.1:1652799-1655299 GCF_019703515.2 Myxocyprinus asiaticus | reverse complement strand
CAGAACTGGACATTGGAGCAGTGGAAGAAGGTCATCTGGTCCGATGAGTCCTCTTTTCTTTTACATCATGTGGACGGCCGTGTACGTGTACGCCGTTTACCTGGGGAAGTGATGGCACCGGGATGCACTGTGGGAAGACGACAAGCCGGCGGAGGGAGTGTGATGCTCTGGGCAATGTTCTCCTTGGAAACCCTGGGTCCGGCCATTCATGTGGACGTCAGTTTGACACATACCACCCTACCTAAACATAGTTGCAGACCAGGTACACCCCTTCATGGCAATGGTGTTCCCTGATGGCAGTGACCTCTTTCAGCAGGATAATGCACCCTGCACACTGCACACATTGTTCAGGAATGGTTTGAGGAACATGATGAAGAGTTTGTGGTGTTGCCCTGGCCTCCAAATTCCCCAGATCTCAATCCGATGTATGGGATGTGCTGGATCAACAAGTCCAATTAACGGCTGCTAACGTCTTTGTGCCGGATACCACAGGACACATTCAAGGGACTTGTAGAGTCCATGCCTCGTTGGGTCGCCGCTGTTTTGGCGGCACATGGAGGACCAACAGCATTTTAAGCAGGTGGTCATAATGTTTTGGCTCATCAGTGTATTTCTTCAAAGTATGGTTTATTCCCAAATCTGCTTCATACATTTTATATTGTTGTTGTTTATTTATATTTTATAGCATTTTGGTTAAAGATCCTCTTCAGGCATTCTATCAGTTTCTTTAAAGATTCTTCCAGTTGCAAGTGAAGTATATCACGGTTACAGTCTTGATTTACTCGAGAAGCTTCACCAGTGATGCTCGCGATGCGCTCAACTGAGCCAGAGAAGGTTAATGTAGGTGGACATCCTCCTGTTGGCATGAACTGAACATTTTTTTACACTAAAGCTTCATATCAAACCATTTTATTGAAAACTTTAACCAGACAGAGAGCGGATCCAATTACCCATTAGGCTGTGTGAGTGGACGTGGCAAGTGTCATTTTATGTTTATTCGCTCCATTTTTAGGAGATTAATAAAGATTCCCGATTCGATTCCGATTCACAAGCTCTCAGTGATTCAGTTTAATTTGTTCTGTTTGCGGAGTTGATTTGAGGTTTGTTTTTGAGGTGAGAGTTTATGGTGATTTAAAGTGTGTGAGGATGGATGAAATGCAGAAGACGATGAGAAGATCTCTCTGTCTGATCTCCAGTAGGGGCTCCAGCAGTAAATCAGTGTAATCAAACAGGGTAAATCTGTTAGTGAACAAAGATCGGCTCTCTTTATTCCAGACAAAGACTGAGAGCAAAAGAGAAGAATAAAGACACATTTCAACGCTGCGATCGTAATCCTGTTGATGATGTGAAAGAGAAAACACACACACACACACTCAGCCAGTCATTGCATGTCATGAAGCTGTTGAAAACTGCTGGATCTGTGTGTGTGTGTGTGTGTGTGGCATGGCCACCAACAATAAAGAAAAGAGAGATGAACAGAATCCAGACGAGGATAGAGGGAAGGAGAGAGTTTCTCAGCACCATCTGTGCAGCAGACGCACTCAGAACTGTGATGCTTTCTTCTGCCATCGCTATGGCAACACACTCTCGGCAAGGCCACGCTGTCAAGCTGTCAATCAAATTAGACATGTCCACACACCTACACACACACACACACACACACACACGGTGTTGCTGACCTCCGTCCTGATAATGACTCTCTCGCCTTTGATACAGAACTTCACTCATTCTTTCTTTCTTTCGTTTGTTAAATCGTTTGGTTTTTATTTTGTCGTTTGTTCATTTATTTATTTACATTTTTCTTTCTTTTCTTTTTTCATTATTTTCATTTATTCCCTTGTTTATTCATTTGTTGTCGATATTTTTTCTGTCGTTTGTTCTTTCTTTTTTGTCTTTCTGTTGTTTGTTACAGTAGTTCATTCATTCTTTCTTTCATTTGTTCTTTGTTTTGTTTTTCTTATTGTTTGTTTCTTTGTTTTGTTGTTTGTTCTTTTGTTGTCATTTTTTATTTTTGTTTGTTCTTGCGTTTGTTCTCTTTAATTGTTTTCTTTTCGTTTGTTTGTTTGTTTGTTAATGTGTTTGTTCTTTCTGTATTTATTTAATTTGTTTGTTCTGTTGTTTGTTTGTTTGTTAGTTCATTAATTATTTCTTTCATCGGTTCTTTTCTTTTGTTTATTAATTTGTTTGTTTCATTTTTCTGCCATTTGTTCATCTTTTTTCTTTGGTTTGTTCATTCATTTGTTCTTTTTTGTATATTAATTTGTTCTCTTAATTTTTTCTTTCATTTGTTTGTTAATTTTTTCATTCTTTTCTCTGTCATTCTTTAATTCGTTCATTTTGTTGTTTGTTAGGTTATTTATTCTTTCTTTTGCTTGTTCTTTCTCTTTTTTGTTCATTCGTTTGTTTCTGTTTGTTCATTCGTTTGTTCTCTTTAATTGTTTTCTTTTGTTTGTTGATTTATTCTTTGTCTTTCTTTTTGTTTGTTCATTCATGTTATTTT
>NC_059381.1:1622799-1647799 GCF_019703515.2 Myxocyprinus asiaticus | reverse complement strand
TGCACACCTAGCCTTGTATTATCCAAACGCCCTGAAACCTGCAAACTTTGACCTCTGAGACAGCAGTATGGTCTCCATTAAGGCTGCACGATTAATTTTATTCAGAATTAAATCGCTATATAGCATTGTGGATTACAAACCGTAAAAGCGTTTTATAAAACAGCCAGTATTCAGCGCTTCAGTCAGCGCTGTGTGATCAGGTGGCGCCCTCTAATGGCACATGTTCAGCAGTGAAGCAATATAAGATGATGTTTATCATATTACGATTCAAATCGTCCTGCCGGACAGCGAAAGACACATTTGATTGGTCCCGGTTTCCTTCTCTTTCCCCCTGTGCAAAACATAGCTGAATGTCAAACCATACTTTCCTTTCGAACACTGATTAAAACTGACTGGAACTACCTGTGCATAAAACGGTTTTAACGCATGCATTCCAGCCAATCAGAATCAAGTGTTCAAATAGACCATGGTATAATTGAGATATAATAGTGCGTTCACTTCATGTCGGAGTTACGAGCTTCTGACTTGTAAAAAGCTTTAACTTCTTTGTAGAACTTGTACGAATGCATGTTTTGCTGCATGTGTGTGAACTGCAGGGGCAAATTAGTACAGGTGCAGCAAGAGGAGGGGGAGTAAAAATGTGCATGTGTGTGTTGTGACTGCTCTGCTTTTAACTCATCTGTTTCTGGTCTGATGCAGTAAACACTCTCTCTTTTCCTCCTTCAGAATACACAGACTTTCCTTTCTATTGATCACATAATAAATTATACCTTAAATCGTGTGTCTTGTTCTAGAGAGGTGTGCTGTTACTTTACTAAGAGACCATACATTGCTATTTTCACCTGAGGGTTTGATAAAATGGCTGGGGAGGGGGGGGACCCCATAGACTTACATTAACCCTTTAGGGTGTTTTTTAAAAATGTCCTGTTTCAGTGGCATAACCAAAATTAAAGGCTTATAACTTAGGAGGGTTAAGTGTTTGGTATCATTGTAAATACAACTTTCAAATTTTTTTATGATATATGTTATTCTGAGACTCTCTCTGAGGCCTAAGAAACTGCAATAAATGTACTTTTATTTTTCTGATTTGACATTTTATATCTCTGGATGTAAATAGTGTGGCTCCGAAAAACTGCTTTTGTTTTGTTCTCAATCATGTCAACTGTATCTGATAAAAAAATGTATGTTGATACGACAAAGCAATCAAAAGTTATAGCATTACAAAAATAATTTATCATAGTGTCCAAAAGCCTCTCCAAACAAATAAAACATAATAATTGTCCATAAGAACTAATTACACATGCAAACACAATGAGTAAAGGTTTGCATAGCGTGCAGACATGATTTTAGTAATGAGATTTCACAGAATGAGTTTCATTCTGTGTCATTTGAGTCATCATTGAGTCTGTGTCATGTATTTGGCGCCATCTCCTGGTGGCCATATGTAACATTGTGCTTCATGTGGATTATCTAATGATCTATGCATCCGATTACCGTGTGTGTGGGCTCGTTTGAAAGATAATCACCTATGTGACTTTGTGTTCAGTTTATAAATGAAAACGCGGAATATAAGCAACACCAACATAATTGTCAAAGATATATTCTAAGCTGTTACTCACTATATTTTTGTCTGTGAGTAAAACAAATAGGCTATTTGATATACTGTATATATATATATATATATATATATACACACTATATTGCCAAAAGTATTCGCTCATCTGCCTTTAGACGCATATGAAATTAAGTGACATCCCATTCTTAATCCATAGGGTTTAATATGACGTCGGCCCACCCTTTGCAGCTATAACAGCTTCAACTCTCTTCTGGGAAGGCTTTCCACAAGGTTTAGGAGTGTGTTTATGGGAATTTTTGACCATTCTTCCAGAAGCGCATTTGTGAGGTCAGACACCGATGTTGGATGAGAAGGCCTGGCTCGCAGTCTTCGCTCTAATTCATCCCAAAGGTGCTCTATCGGGTTGAGGTCAGGACTCTGTGCAGGCCAGTCAAGTTCTTCCACACCAAACTCGCTCATCCATGTCTTTATGGACCTTGCTTTGTGCACTGGTGCGCAGTCATGTTGGAACAGGAAGGGGCCATCCCCAAACTGTTCCCACAAAGTTGGGAGCATGGAATTGTCCAAAATCTCTTGGTATGCTGAAGAATTCAGAGTTCCTTTCACTGGAACTAAGGGGCCAAGCCCAGCTCCTGAAAAACAACCCCACACCATAATCCCCCTCCACCAAACTTCACAGTTGGCACAATGCAGTCAGACAAGTACCGTTCTCCTGGCAACCGCCAAACCCAGACTCGTCCATCAGATTGCCAGATGGAGAAGCGTGATTCGTCACTCAAGAGAACGCATCTCCACTGCTCTAGAGTCCAGTGACGGCGTGCTTTACACCACTGCATCCGACGCTTTGCATTGCACTTGGTGATGTATGGCTTGGATGCAGCTGCTCGGCCATGGAAACCCATGAAGCTCTCTACGCACTGTTCTTGATCTAATCTGAAGGCCACATGAACTTTGGAGGTCTGTAGCGATTGACTCTGCAGAAAGTTGGTGACCTCTGCGCACTATGCGCCTCAGCATCCGCTGACCCCGCTCTGTCATTTTACGTGGCCTACAACTTCGTGGCTGAGTTGCTGTCATTCCCAATCGCTTCCACTTTGTTATAATACCACTGACAGTTGACTGTGGAATATTTAGTAGCGAGGAAATTTCACGACTGGACTTGTTGCACAGGTGGCATCCTATCACAGTACCACGCTGGAATCCACTGAGCTCCTGAGAGCGGCCCATTCTTTCACAAATGTTTGTAGAAGCAGTCTGCATGCCTAGGTGCTTCATTTTATACACCTGTGACCATGGAAGTGATTAGAACACCTGAATTCAATTATTTGGATGGGTGAGCGAATACTTTTGGCAATATAGTGTATATATATATATATATATATTATTTTTTTTTTTTTACTGTAAATCACAAAATAAATCCTTGTAATGTCCTTGACTGGGCATTTGCACCACCACAACAAAATATGAATTTCCTTATTTTCTGCTGTGTAATTAAGAAACAATGTTAATTTATATGATTATTAATAATTTTATTACATATTAGTTGTAATGGTTGTAATGGTTTAAAAATAGACGATCACTGAAAAAACAATATCCATCCACCGCTAATCTGAATAGCTCTTTTAGAGGTACGGAGGGGGTGGGTAATCCTAAAGTAACGATACTTCCGATATTGATGTTGTATTGAGAATTATCGATCTATTTATTTTTTTGAAATAGTGATTTTATTACGTATTTAATTACCATGAAAAGTAATGTAAATCATAAGCTTCGAAGTGGAAAATTTTTTTGTTGTCACATAATATACTTTCTTTAGCACAAATGCACCTAGCAATCACACAGAACACCCTAGCAACCAATAAACAACCAATATGATCACGTGGGGAGTCGGCATGTTGCTTCCAAATGGTCCAGTACCATGGCATCATCCCCGTCATGCCGGGTTCAGATGTGTTTAACTTCTCCTGTGGCACGACTAGAAGTGAGTTGCATCTTGTATTGAAACCAGGAAGTAATCGCATTGGCATGATGAGTGATGACAGTGGTTTGGAGGTTACAGTTTCCCTTAATTTTCCCTTTAAGATGACATATTTTACTCCACTGTCGTTTAGGTTTAGGGTTGGGGTTAGGGAGTAGACTTAATATAATATGCATTCCTCTTCACTTTACTACATCCTTTACAGCTTAAAACAACTTGCTTTACAACTCGCTTTTGGCGCCCCTCTGTGGGCATTTCACCTGGAAACTGGAGCTCAAAGGTGTCCGTTAAAAATAAAGATGTTCAAAAACACTTCTCACTTCAGCCACTGGGGGCAGTGCTTCGAGTTTCTAGACGACTTCAGCTGAATAAAAGTCAACCTACTGTTTCTGAATTCAATGTGAGTTCAGTCTGTAGCAACATGCTGAAAAACCTGCGATTCAATGTCAATGGACAGGTGCTTCAGTACAGGAGAAGAAAATGTCTGTTATTGTAGTCACAGCCTGATCTCATTCACAGACCCTGTGTGTGTGTGTGTGTGTGTGTGTGTGTGGTGTTTCATGGGAAGTTAAGTAGCACAGCTGTTCTAAAGTCTCTTGGTCTCCATAAAACTCCACAAACTCCCCCTCAAAACCCTGCCAGAGGTTTCTCTTTCAGAGCTCATGATACTTAATGGAGTTCTCAGTCACAATTTTTTCAAGTATTAACATTGACTACGTTTAAATGGACACCAGAAAGCAGCTTATTGCAAGAAAGTTCCCGTTTACATATACTGTATAAGCGGTGTACTATTTACTCCTGTATACATGCGGATCGGTCAGTAAGCAGCTTTCTCCACAACATAATTTCCCTCGACACTTGTGTAAATAATAATCTTTGTATCTGAGGAAGACTTCACTATTTTATTCTACGTTGCTTCGCTTTATTTCCAGATATTCCAGAGTTGTTGCTGTGTTTGTTTTCTTAACTATCTATCGCGACCTGCAGCGGAATTGCGCTGCAATAGTGGGGTTTCCCTCTTACTTCAAACTCTGGGATTCCCCCAACGTACAAGCGCATATACTGGGACCGTTGATATTTTACATTGGTGTGTATAAATGGAATAGTTTATATGCTTTGTGTGTATGGTGAATTCTTTCTGCTTTGTTGACCTGTTGTTGGGCTTCATCCTATGACGTTTGTTTTCCGGTCTGTTCACGTACATGCGCACTCCTTAAGAAACCTGTTAGAACGTCGCTTATGCATTTACATGACCACATAAGCCAAGTTTTCCGGGAGAAACCTGAATGTGTTAAACCGTTTACTCTTCATCCCTTAATCGGGGTTAGGAAATCTGCGTTCTCGTTTTCATGATGTTTCAGAATGCCGCTTTCTGCAAAAATCCCATTTTCTTAAGTGCATGTAAATGTGGTCTTTGTCTCAGATGTTTTTCCGAAAATGTAAATGGACACAAACGAGTCAACTGTTGTCATACAGAGTTCATATTGAGAACTTTCGATCGCAGGTAATCTGAGCACAGTTTGAGATCTCTCGAGGAGACACGTGTGAGATTACTGGAGACCTTTTCTCAAGAAAAACATCTGATAAGCACAGGGGCGTGTCCAGATGGGGGGCATGGGGTGGACCTGGTCCCCACTAGAATGTGATTGGCCACCCCCTAGAACTGTGATTGGTCATTTCACAAGTCGGAGACGGGCCTTCAATAAAACCAGGTAGAACCTAGTATAAATAACCCTCAGATATTTATAGTTTAGTTTTTAGTTGATTATATTAGTATAACATTAAAAGCCACAATATATGTGTTTTTATTTTTTTTTAGTTATTTCGCCTATCGGGACTTTTATTTTGAAGTGCAATTCCTTTGAAGAACGGGAGAGTGAATAGAAGAGGAGAGAGCATTCAGCACACCCATATACTGTACATAACAGTTAATGAGCCACAGTGTAGTTAAAGGAGTTGTAAAGTGGAAAATTGCCCAAATAGTGCCCATTTTTTTAATTTTGATCTAGTACCCACTGTTGCACTTGTGTATGTGGTTGAGTGACAATAAAGGGATTTGATTTGATTTGACCTAGTTGATAAGGGCACGAGGTCAGTAGTTTATTTTATGTGTTTATATTTTTATTTTATACTTCAGTTCAGTGCTTGAAGTGAAGAAGCCAGTTCTATCCCAACTATTCAAAAACTGTAATGCAATAAACCTCCGCCTATTTCACCTTCTTATTCTGGCCAAGAACTGGCCATTCATTCAGATATGAAATGTCGGGGTACTTTCCCACGTGACGTTTTAGGGTGTGTATAACATCGATGTGTGCATCATAAGTATTTTTTTTAAACATGCAGGGATATCTAGTGTACTTAAAACTATCTGCCTATAATCATGTTGGAGTTACAATTAAATTAATACACCTATCAATTTCTATTAAAAGCAGAATGAGTCTTCATAGGAAAGAGATCAGGAAAAACAATATATATATATATTTTAAAGCACTGTTTAATTAATCTAATTGCCTTTGGCAGTCCCAATATATGGCTAAATTGAGGAACAAAACTGAAATCCATGCTCATTCTTTATGTGTAGGCCTATGATAAGATTAAGAAATATCTTCAATATCTTCTTTATTGTCTCGAAATAAAACAATAGCCTACTTGATAGTATTACGTCATGCTACACCACAGTAGTGTCACCACTTCAACCTGGGTAGCTCAGTGGTAAAGACGCTGACTATCACCCCTGGAGTTCGCTAGTTCGAATTCAGGGCGTGCTGAGTGACTCCAGCCAGGTCTCCTAAGCAACCAAATTGGCCCAGTTGCTAGGGAGGGTAGAGTCACATGGGGTAACCTCCTCGTTATCACTATAATGTGGTTCATTCTCAGTGGGGCGTGTGGTGAGTTGTGCGTGGATGCCGCGGTGGATGGCATGAAGTCTCCACACATGCTACGTCTCCGTGGCAACGCGCTCAACAAGCCACGTGATAAGATGCACAGGTTGACGATCTCAGACGCGGAGGCAACTGGGATTCATCCTCCGCCACCCGGACTGAGGTGAATCACTACGCCACCACAAGGACTTAAAAGCACACTGGGAATTGACAAAAAAAAAGGGGGAAAATCCAAAAAAGAAAAAAAGAACTACTGTGTTTATATTAGCAGTGTCCATAACATGTATGCAGTTTAAAGAGACACTACATATATAAAAAGTTATACTGAAAAATACAAAATGTAAAAAATAAATGCTATTTGGAGTCTTCTGTGTTTTGCTGTATTAACATTTAATAACAGTTAATCAATTATTTAGGTAAGTAACATTTGACTATTAAAAAACTCTGAAAATGTACATATATTATTATTATTATTATTACTAATATCAGGGATATTGAGTTACACTTCATGTCACCCTTGAATGAGTCTGTGCCCCACACGGGCCACCCCTGTCAAAAAAGTCTGGACACGCCACTGGAGAAGTAGGAGAAGTCTCCATTTGATGTCTTTGCTGTCCTTGAGAAACAAGTGAGATATTAATGAGATCTCATTAGTGCTTTCTCAACGTTGTATTTATGATATGGTTAGGGTTAAATAGGGTTAGGGTTAGGGGTTTAATGGTGGTATTGTGGTTTGTAAAGTATGTAATTGTGTGTTTGTACACCTGTCCGGCTTCACTTTCTTATTCCAGCTCAATATTCCCATCCAGGATGTTCCCAACGTTCCTGCTGCTCATTACAGCACAGTTTTCCGGATGGGAACGCTCTGCTGTTTGAAAGTGTTGTGTGATGATGTCATCAATGATCCACTGCAGCTGTTCGCCTCTCATTTGCAGTAAATTATCATGTTGCAACACTTTAGAGACACGGCAGACTTTTCCTGGGAAAATGAGCTGTTTGATTCCTGATCATGGAATATGTTTTTGCGATAACCACAGTTATTTACTGCGTCTTCCAACTGTTTGAATTCACTTCATGCAAAGACACAATCTTGTCTCAACGACTCTTTCACTGTGAAAATCATTTTCTTAATCAGAATTTTTGTCTTGTTTTCCGGTAAAAACATTCCAAGCATCCTATTAAATGATTTTTGCAGTGATATACTGTATGTGCTATTCTAAAGGTTACTGTCCTGTACTCACGTACGGTGTGTGTTTGTGTGTTTCAGGTATACGCCCCGTCTGCAAGCACTGCCGATTATAACCGTGATTCACCGGGTTACCCCTCATCAAAAGCACCGGGCAGCAGCTTTCACAGTTCTTTATTCATGCCAGGTAAAACACACCCGAGTTACACTAAGTAAAGAAAAATGGTATCACTTTACACTTTACGGAGGTTGAATTTGTTGACATTAATAAATGCATTAGGTTTCATGAGCGAACAGTATTTTTAAACCAATATTAATTAATCTTGTAAAAATTGTGAGTAGTTCATAATCCACTACCTAATGTTAAAGGTGCTGTAAACGATTTTTTCATTGAAAGTTATGCAAAAAATTCCCTGAACGATATGAATGAAACAAGTGTCCTGAGATATCTCACCGGTCTCTGTGACAGCTCTAGACTCTGTAAACAGAAAACAAAAATATGTCCGCGGTCTCTGACGCTTTCTGTCTGTCAATCATTTTGTGTGTTCTCACAGTATTGTAGTTGCAGCGAATTATTGAGGCTTAATGCCATTTTTATGTCATGTTGCTCATAAGAGATGTCAGTTGAGGGCGCTATTTTGCTGCTGTTGTTTTTAACAGACGTTTCTGCGCGTGTCGGTCTCAATAAAGCTCGTTTGGTATCTTTGGAGGGCGGAATTTTGGAAAGAGGGGACGTGGCTAATCCAACGGCTCAGATTGACAGCTTGTGGAAAATCGCTTACAGCACCTTTAATACAACTTTTCATAAAAAAAAAAAAAAAAAATCAAATGTATGTTGGCATTAGCCAAGAATAATAAGTGCTGTGAACGTTTTGGTTATTGTTAGTTCATGTTAACTAATACAAACTTATTTTTAAAGTCTTACCAGGACAATAATTCAGTAGTGTGGGGTTAATTATTTCACTTATTCCATGGTTACAACACATACATGTCTATATAATGTGTTTATATCAAGACATTTTTCAGCTTTTCACCCCTAACGCGCTCTTGTTTGCGGAACTACTTTTGTACGCCACTGATTCACCATCTTGCTTAGAAACATCCCAAGTTACAGAAGTGTTTGGAAAGAGCATGTTGAATTAAAATGAAACTGTAATGAGGTCAACAAACCTGAAAACTACTTTTTAGTCGTGCAGTCGGTGTGTCAACCAATCAGAATGAACCATGTGCACTAGAGCAATTGTGAGGGTTTGTACTGTTTCATAAACTAAATCATAATCTAAATCTCTGTCAGACGGTCATCATAGTGCAGATCCATGGAGCTCGTCCGGCACTATGAATCAGCCCGGATTCAACAGCATGCTGGGAAACTCCACGCACAGCGCTCAGAACAGCAGTTACTGCGGCATTCACCCACACGACAGACTCGTGAGTGGATTCATCACTTTGTAAAGATTTCAATGTGTTGTGTTTTGTGTCTACGTCATGTTTTCGTCAATGATCTTGGTATGACAAGTCTAAAGGTGTACTATAACTCTCTCTCTCTTTGTGTGTATTTCAGAGTTACCCGTCTCATTCGTCGGCTGAGATTAACCCCAGTCTTCCCCCCATGTCCAGTTTCCATCGCAGCGGCGGGACGAATCACTACAGCGCGGCATCCTGCTCAGCCACGACTAATGGAACGGACAGCGTCATGGGTGAGTCTGGAGGCACAATCGCTCACACGCTAGTGAAACCACAAGATTAGGGCTTTTCACTGTACATATATTTGTTTTTAGAAAAAACATCAAACTGATCAAATAACCATGTACCATGTGTCATATGTTGTTGGAAAGCTCTCAAAAAGTAGAATACAACCAGCCTATTTGTTTTACGCACAGACAAATATATAGCGAGTAACAGCTAAGTATATTTTGTGTTTTGCTTATATGCCGCATTTTTCTTATAACTTCACGAAAAATGAACGGAACATAAAATATCACATGCCATTAGAGGAGGTGATTATCTTTCAAACGAGTCCACACACAAGGTAATCAGATGCATAGATCATTAGATAATCCACATGAAGCACAATGTTACATATGGCCACCAGGAGATGGCGCCAAATACATGACACAGACTCAATGATGACTCAAATGACACAGAATGAAACTCATTCTGTGAAATCTCATTACTAAAATCATGTCTGCATGCTATGCAAACCTTTAGTCATTGTTGTGTTTGCATGTTTAATTAGTTCTTATGTACAATTATTATGTTTTATTTGTTTGGAAAGGCTTTTGGACACTAGGATAAATTATTTTTGTAATGTTGTAACCTTTGATTGCTTTGTCGTATCAACACAACATTTTTCTCAGATACAGCTGACATGATTGGGAACAAAACAAAAGCAGTTTTTCAGAGCCATCTTATTTACACCCAGAGATATAAAATGTCAAATAAGAAATAAATAATAAATAAACTGATTTTTCAGTAGATTCTTAAACTGAGAGTCTCAGAATTTATCATAATAGATATAATTTTTTTTTTTTTTTTACATTTTCTTTACAATGATACCAAACGCTTGACCCTCCTTGTTTTTTTGTTTTTATTTTTTTTTTAGTCTTTTTTAAGTCTTTCATTTTGGGTTTGCCACTGAAACAGGAAATCTTAAACACCTTCAGAACTTAAAGGGTTAACTGACTCATTCTCTCATATTATAAACTAAAGTGGAGTGAAACCTGATGGATGGATAGATGGAGCGATGGATGGATGGCTAGATGGATAAGAGTGGAAAGCTAAGATATCTCTCTCTGTTGTGTTTCAGCAAATCGAGCATCGAGCGGAGCAGGAAGCAGTTCGCAGACGGGAGACGCATTAGGAAAGGCCCTGGCTTCAGTGAGTTAGAAGGCCTCAATTAGGCCCTAAAAAAACTACATACAGCGTTAAAATAACTGTACAAATATTCTAAAACAATATAAAGTGGCATTTGCAACACATTTAACTCCACACAAACTTTTTTGTTTTGAATTTGTGAAACATTTCAGGAAATAATCTAGGGAGGGACTTGATTGTATCCGGTGGGATTTGATTGGATGGTAAAAATGTGAAGGAATATTCCAGGTTCAATACAAGTTGAGTTCAATGGACAGCATTTGTGGCATAATGTTGATTACCACAAAAAAAATAAAAAATAATTTGGACTTGTCCCTCCTTTTCTTTAAAAAAGGCACTTGCAATGGAAGTCAATGGCGTTTATGGTTAACAGAGTGGTAAAACATGATATAACTTTTCACAGAAAAAGTTAAAATCATAGTAAAATCATGTTAACACACATATTATGTGTCTATACTTTTGAAACAGTGAGTATTTTAATGTTTACAGATTGACCCCATTGACTTCCATTGTAAGTGTCTCACTGGAACACACATTTGTGCTGGATGAGTCGAAATACATTTTTGTGGTAATCAACATTGTGCCACAAATGCTGCTGATTGAGCTTAACTTGTATTGAACCCGGAATATTCCTTTAATATTATGTTTCCCCGCCCAAAACGGCCTTGATTACATCAGCAGAAAAGGAAAGTTGTTTCAGAGGTGGAGAAAGATACATTTACATTTTGATGAATTATGCACAATAAGACTCGAGACATTTATTAAGAAAGTAAATAAAATCCATTTTGGTTTCATGTTGACTCTAAAAGAAAACAACCCAGCCAGCAAAATCTTTCCACAACATGGGAATGACAAATCACATACACACACATAAACACGTGTTCATTCCTGTGGGGAGTTTCAATGAACATGTTTAAACATTCATTTGAAGCATTATGATGTTGTGTGCATTCATGACTGCCTGATTGTTGTTATTTTAGATCTATTCCCCCGACCACACCAATAACAGCTTCTCATCAAACCCCTCCACCCCTGTGGGATCACCCCCCTCGCTCACAGGTAAGGCATTTTGTGTGGGTTTATGCTCGACAGATTTTTAAGCACATTGCATTTATGTTAGTCATCTGATTACACTATAGTTCCTGCTAAACTGCATACTTACTGTATACTGACTACTATTATTTAAAAAATAGTATGTGAAACAATACGCATCATGCCACATTGTTTTCATGTGACCTCATTATGTTGTCAGGGTTCCCACGAGTCCTGGAAAATTTTGCAATGCATTTTTCCAGTCATGGAAAATTAGAAAAATACCAAAATGTCCTGGAAAATATTTAAGTATAATAAAACTGTTTGATTGTATAGCTAACATGGTTTTTGTTGCATGTACAAAAACATTGTAACGATCGGGACTCGGGATAGGTGTCAAATACAGTACAAATACAAATAGTTTTGTCACTGCCGGCGGCTACACGTTGTGAAACAACGTCAACGGTTGACCGTCATGAACGAAGCTCTGTGTCGTGTACATTCTTTGCTCATCTGCTGTCATCTCTGCTTTGCGCCGATGAAATAGTGCAAGTATTGATACAGTAAAAAAATACGATTCTTCAACTTGTAGACAATTTTGGAAAATGAGTTCACAAACCGAGGTGGTAGCATGGCAATGCGGCCTTTAAGGCGAGCGTACATGGTGCGATTTTCGGCGATTGTCGTGCGAGCTCCCGACCGATTTTTTCCAGTCGGGAGAGATCGCATGGAAATCATTGGTGCTCGTGCTTTAGACAGTTTTAAAAATTATCGGGAGGTCGTGAGCTGCTCGTAAGCCGCTCGGCTCACATCGTGTGAGAGGAATTACGAGCGGAGCCGAGCGGCTTACGACCTCCCGATAATTTTTAAAACTGTCTAAAAAAATTGGCCACTGTCGGCTTGAATTCATGAGGTGTGTGTGGTTGAACGAGCCAATTTGACGATCTACCTGAAGATGACCAATCAGTAGAAGGTGATACAGCTCACATGATCAATGAAAACTGTGTGTTCATGAAGCTTTTTCACATTTGGAGAAAATGGTCGTGTTAAAACTGTGTTTCTCCCATATTATTCACGAGCACATCACTGGATATGATTCTACAGAAATGCCATGCTGTTCTCTGCTCTTCAAACAAATCATTTGCCATACAGGTTGCGCTAGAAAACAATCTTTATCAGTCTGACGGAAAAAGTTGTAAAATTTCCATCATGGTCTATTTTTATTCGTCATACTTGCATTCGTTTCAGTGTTAGGGCGACATTTAGGCAGGTATAGCATGTGTTATAATTGTATATACACGATAGTGGATATGTGAGAGACATTTTTCAAATCCCCAAGCACGAGTCTGGTGATACCAAGGACTTCTAGGTTGAAAGTTCAACCTGTCAATCAACCACAGCGCTAAAACAAGATTTACAGTGTGGCTTTAAAGCTCATTTACATGGACAAGACTTCTAGTCGTCCAACAACCAACTAGTCAGATAGTGGGATCGACTACTAACATTTCTATTTTTTAGTGGTGGTAGTTTTAATGGCAGACGCAATTCTCAGATTAATTGAGAGACGCCACTTCTTTTACTTTACAATGAGGCTAACGGAGCCTAATTATACTTTAATTGGTTCCTTAACACAGACTAGTCGACTAGTCACAACCCATTGACTAGTCGATTATGAAAACTGGTAGTTTTGCACATCCCTAATTTGAAAGCCCAAATAAGCATATTAAAATGGCATGTCCTAGTGTGATTATTAAACTTTAAACTCCAGATTATTATGGAGTGGTGGTGGCATAGTGGACTAAAGCACTGAACTGGTAATCAGAAGGTTGCTGGTTTGATCCCCACAGCCATCACCATTGTGTCCTTGAGCAAGGCACTTAACTCCAGGTTGCTCCAGGGGGATTGTCCCTGTAATAAGGGCACTGTAAGTCGCTTTGGATAAAAGTGTCTGCCAAATGCATAAATGTAAACTGTAAAAGGCTGCGATTTAATTAAATATATTATCTGCATGTGCTGCACGCTTCAAAATGAATGTGTGTAATGAATTATTGAATGGTTAAAAAATAACCATTCAATAACCACAATATACAGTATATCATGACCTCTTGTGTGTTTTTGCTTAAAAATTACACCCATTGGGCACATAATATCCTGGAAAACTGTGCTTTGAAAAGAGTGGGAAGCCTGATTGTTTTATACAGGATATCTCTGAAATAAATAGTTATTTTGCTTTTTTTTTTATTATTACGTTTTGTGTAAAAATGTCTTTGGCAGTCTGACCAAGTAATTAGTCCAGAAGGAGATGTGGTTGGTAAAACTGTGGTAAATACTACTTGCTGTTCATTCATCACGCTGGAAATTGAAGGTCAAGTTTATCTGTCTGAACGTTCCCGAGGAAACTCACGGCTATTGAGTCGAAAAGCTTTTCATATTTTGATTATCTTGTACCATACGTTGCTAAATGCACTTCAGGCTGTCGTGATTAGAGTATTATCAAGTCATTAAGAGATTCCATAGAGAACGACAACCACCTAATTGGTATTTATCAAAGTGCCAAAGTTATTAGACCGAAAGCCATTAAAACGTGAAACTGCAAATTAATATTTAAACTTAAAGATGTGAGGTAACTAAGGAACTAATTTAATAATTTTCTCATTGACGACGGCGCGGATACATGCGAAATGTATTTGCACATAAATGCGGTGGTAATTATATGCTAATCAGCATTTGAAAATTAGGTTTAATAACACAGGGAACCGTGTGAAATGCTTGTTTCTGTAAATAATTACAATTTAAAAAAACACACAACATAATTAGCCGTAATGTACTTAATGAGAGGATGGCGCGGACGCAGACAGGTGAAGACCCACCAGCTGATGAGCTTTACGCCTTTAGATCTCAGCTAGGCTTATGTAAAGAATACCACAAAGGAAAACAGAACAACAAAGAGGAAGACAGAATTATTTATTCCACCAAGTGAATGACGGTTAATTGGCCTGGTTTGAGTGCTGGGTAAGCTTGATAAAAACAAAGACTTGAATGCTTGGCCATACTTCACTTGCGTTATTGTGGCAGTAACAAACCTCCTGGCTCAAGGGGGCGATAGAGTTTCCTTCAAATGTTTGCACCATTAAACCAAATGTGTTATTATTCAGTTAGCAAACTATGACACAATTATACTTACTTGCTTTAAAACTAAACACAATTGCTCAGTGAGATTCTCTTCAAACTGTTGCTCCTTCATGACCTGAAAAGAGAAAACTGACCGTAGTAGAAGCAGCTAATGCGAATGTCTGTTATAGCTGGAGTTAAAAGAAGAAACTCTTGCTGGGCAAGTTAGTTAAAGTTAATTAAACTGTCTACTTGTTTATAGCTAGCTTGTGGCAACACAAAGTGACAATGAGTGTTAATCATTCACATTTGTTTTCTCGTTTTTTTGATTCAGGCTCAGCTTGTCGTGATCCATATATCTGAACATCTGTTTCTACAATCAGTACCTGATGTCAATGATTCTTCAATGATCATGTTTTTAATTTCATCCCTCTAGCTGCTAGTTCAGCCGTTTGGTCGAGAAACGGTCAGGGAGCATCATCCCCGAGTTACGAGCCGCCGCTGCACTCGCTGGTAAGAGATACTGACCTGATAATCCAACAAAATTCTCAATTTTTGTAAGGTCTACTAAGGCAATGGGAAATCACACAAATGAACAGTTGACATTATTGTATTTAAGATAATTTATGGAAACACAGTAATAGTCTTAAATGAATCCTTCAGTAAAGCATACCATATGTTTGCATAAAGTTTAGTGTTTTCTCTTTTTCATTGTGTAGCAGAGTCGTATCGAGGACAGGTTGGAGCGATTGGATGACGCGATTCACGTGTTGCGCAGTCATGCAGTCGGCCCGTCCACAGCGATGCCCGGCGCTCATGCAGACATGCACGGACTGATGAATCCCTCACACTCTCATAACGGGGCGATGAGTGGCCTGAGCGGTGGGTACAGCTCAGCACTGCTGCCCGGCAACAGACACTCGCTCATGGTAAGAACTGCGGTGAAAAACCATGACCTCTGACCTCTCTCAGGACACATGGCCTGGAATGATGATGATAAATCAAGTCAGATACCTTTCTTTCTCTCTCTCAAGTGCCATTAAGCTGCTTTTTCTGGTGGATACATTATATAAAGTGTATTTATACTGATCTGTTGTATCTATTAGTTTTCTTTTTAAAACTAATCCCTTCGCAGTTTGAGTCTGATAGCCCTAGAACTGATTGGTAAGAAGTTGTGAAATTTGGCACACTTATTGGGACGAGTCTTAATATTACTGGTACCAGTTCCTCTAGCGCCACTAACATTTCAAAGTTACACTTATTTTTCTGCTTAGATATTTCAAACCCAATGGCCTTGAAACAAATTAGATACCCCTCTATTTGAATTTGATCACGAAAGCTTTTTCTACAGTTTTAATCAGATCTTCACCAAATTTGGGTCAGATCATTTTTTTCATAACTCTAATTCCAATTTGAGTCTTATTTGGTAAAACTATTTGGTTAAAAGTTGTGAAGTTTGGCACACTTATTGGGACGGGTCTGAACATTTCTGGTGCCAATTTTGGGGTCTCTATCTCAGTTCCTCTAGTGCCACCAATAGGTCAAAGTTGCACTTATGTTTCTGTTTATGACTTATATACCAAAACTTTGAACAAACAGGATTTTCCTCTGTTCCAAATTTTAATGTATTTTTAGAATTTGTCCCACAGTTTTAATCAGATCTTCTCCAAATTTGTGTCAGATCATTTTTGTATAACTCTAATTCCTTCGCAATTGGAGTTTGACCGACCATAGAACTGTTTGGTAAAATGTTTTGAAGTTTGGCACACTTATTGGTACAGGTCTTATCATTCCTGGTGCCAATTTTAATGTTTCTGGCTCAGTTCCTCTAGTGCCACCAATAGTTCAAATTTACACTTATTTTTCTGCATATATCTTTCAAACTGGATGGCCTGGAAAAAAAATAGATTTCCCTCTGTTTTAATTTTTATCTAGAAAACTTGTCCTTAAGTTTTAATCAGATCCTCTCCAAATTTGGTTCAGAAGATTGTTTTTTTATAACTGTAATTCCAATTGTAGTCTCACAGCCCATAGAACCATTTGGTAAAAAGTCGTGAAGTTTGGTACACTTATTAGGACAGGTCTGAACATTACTGGTGCCAATTTCGGGGTCTCTGTCTCAGTTCTTCTAGCGCCACCATTAGTTCAAAGTTGCACTTATTTTTCTGTTTATAACTAATGAACCAAAACTATGAACAAACTAGATTTTCCTCTGTTCCAAATTTTAATGTATTTTTAGAATTTGTCCTACAGTTTTAATCAGATCTTCTCCAAATTTGGGTCAGATAATTTTTCAATACTCCAATTCCTTCGCAATTGGACAGCCCATATAGCCTTTTGGTAAAATGTTGTGAAGTTTGGCACACTTATTGGGACAGGTCTTAACATTCCTGGTACCAGTTTTGATGTCTCTAGCTCATTCCTCTAGTGCCACCAACATTTCAAAGTTGTTTTTATGCAGAAAAGTAGTCGACAAAATTGGCGGGTCCTTGTTTACCTTTTGACTTTCTTTCTTTTTGACTTTTGGTAGATGTTTGGCAGAACGTTACTGATGTGCTAGGCCTTATAATTTCTGTTTGGATTGATGTTTTTTTCTGTATGCGTCTGCTGCTGGACACTTGTTATTGGGTCAGGTCAGAGGATTGTGGGTAGCGGTGTTGACTGTATCATACGAGCTGCTCGACAGAGAAATAACTTAAGACAGGAAATAACAGAGAGAGCGGGGGGAGACTTTAAACATCAAGCATGAAGCTGGTAATATTTTCCATATTTAAAGTTTTTTTTTAAGACTTGAAACAATCCATAAAGCTTCAAACAGCTGGAGAGAATAAAGAGACAGCAGGAGAGAAAGAGTATAAAGGGCTGATGTTTCTCTGATACTCACACTTTACACACAAACAAAAGCATTTCTTTGCTCATATCTGCTGAGCAACTTTATCCCAGAATGCACAGTTTACAACTTTTAACCTAGATTTCAAAAAATAAATCTAGAACATGAGATAACCACCCAGGGGCTGGATTCACAAAAATGTTCTTAAGAAAAAAATTAAGAATAAAAAGACAGGCTTTGACATTGTCTGATCAGCCTGCTCATTGAGTTGCCTTGTCTAATAGCCTACAAGAAATTCAATACTTCAACACTGGCAAATTGTAACAATAAATGTATCTTTTAACTTTTTTTTTTTTTTAATAGCAAGCACCTCGCGGTCATTTTATAAATGTAAAGTGCATGAGATGTGTTATTTTAATGATATTAACTGTCATAGGAGAATTTACTTGCTGTTAACCATTTGATAACTTTTAATTTGACATGGAGGAAAAGAAAAGAAACAAAAACTTTAGTAGACAAGAGGTTTTTGTTGGGGAAATTACTGCAAGGAAAAAGTTCTCCTTGGGAAGCTTGAAAATATATCACGTCAGAAATTAAGAGGTGGGTAAATGGGAAAGGGTGGCGGAGGCTGTCTGCGCTGTGCCCAACTCCGATAGGGATGTGGATGGGGGGTGAAAAAGAAAGTCTCAGCTTTCTAATGTTATAATTATTATGTTTCTATGAGCTCTAAAGATCACAGAGAGAGAGCGCTATATTCAGCGCATCCATTAGCATGATTGGTCACCACATTAAGAAGCTTCAAAACAACATTTATTGTTTGAATTTGGTGATAAAATTTACATGGTTTACAAGCTGAAAATAAAAATATCATTAATCACAAAACAGTCAGAAATGTGTTTTGGTCTTAAATCACATTTCTGCATAAACAGCCCATTGTGACTTCAGACTCAACATGATAGAACGCATCACATTTAAAACAAGCCAGTTAATTCATTAAACATCGTACCTTTTAGAATTTAAGACAAGTGTGAGGTTATCCTAACTTTAAGATGTCATTTACCACGATTTATAAGAAAAAATTTTTCCGAGAATTTGGATGCTTCTCAAGTTTTTTCTTCAGAACAATCTTTAGAAAAAAGATAAGAACTTCCTTAAGAAGTTTTTTAGGGAATATTTTTTCTTAAGTTAGAAACTAAGAAGAAAATGTTGGTTAAGAAGAATTTTATTCTTTAGAACGTTTCGTGAATCCGGCCCCAGGACACCCTAGCAATGGTATAGCAACCACACACAACACCTTCATGTCAGAGAGTTTTGCATGGACAAACACCACCGATATTTATTTCTAAATGATGTTTTTAAACTTGATTTTCAAAGTTGTTGGTGTAATGAGGTTCCTCTCATGAAGAAACACTTAGGGTTAGCTCTGCTCAATGTCTCAGTGATGGCCGTGTTTATTTTTTTACTGACAACACAAGTGTGTGTGTGTGTGTGTGTGTGTGTGTTTGTGTGATTCCATTGTGGTGGTGCTGATATTTGCCTTTACACCCCACTAACTTTAATTAGTGCATTTAAAGTAATAGTTCACCCAAAAATCTAAATTCTGTCATTGTTTACTCATGTTGTTCCAACCCAGTATGACTTTCTTTCTTCTGTGGGACACAAAGGGAGAAATTGTGGTCAGTGATGTCATACAATGGCAGTTTATGGTGACCACCTCTTCAAGCTTCAAAAGAACACAAAAGTATAATTCAGAAGTCTAATAAATTATTCATGAGACTCATGATTGTTATGAAAGTATACGATAAGATTTGGTGAGAAACAAACTGAAATCTAATTTCTCACCAAATCTTATCGTATACTTTCATAACAATCATGAGTCTCATGAATAATTGATTAGACTTCTGAATTATACTTTTGTGTTCTTTTGAAGCTTGAAGAGGTAGTCACCATAAACTGCCATTGTATGACATCACTGACCACAATTTCTCCCTTTGTGTTCAGAAAAAGAAAGAAAGTCATATGGGGTTATAACAACACAGGGGTGAGTAAACAATGACTGAATTTTTATTTTTGGGTGAACTGTCCCTTTAACACATGAACGCACATGTGATTACATTTCAATTTGAAACAGGAAGTTAGGATTTTGCCTTGAATGTGTGTGTGCACTGTACTCCGCCGGGGGATGTAGATGTCTCCTCTCTCTCTCTCTCTCTCTCTCTCTCTCTCTCTCTCTCTCTCTTTCTGGAGAAACAGCTGGCTCAAATTTGCTGCTGTGTTTTGCTATAAGTCTGTAGTCTGTGGACACAGAACTGAGCTCATGGAGAAAACAGGTGCTCACATGATGAGAGAGAGCTACTCGAAACTAACACACACACACACACACACACACACTTAGAATAGTCTGGAAGTCTGCAAAAATATACATGTTCAAAAAAGCATACTACCTGTACTATTTCTAATTCTGTATTTTTCTGTATATAAGGTGTATTTATACTGATCTGTTGTATCTATTCGTTTTCTTTTTAAAACTAATCCCTTCGCAGTTTGAGTCTGGCACACTTATTGGGACGAGTCTTAATATTACTGCGACCAATTTTGGGGTCTCTATCTCAGTTCCTCTAGCACCACTAACATTTCAAAGTTACACTTATTTGTCTGCTTAGATATTTCAAACCCAATGGCCTTGAAACAAATTAGATACCCCTCTATTTGAATGTGATCACGAAAGCTTTTTCTACAGTTTTAATCAGATCTTCACCAAATTTGGGTCAGATAATTTTTTTATAACTCCAATTCCAATTGTAGTCTCACAGCCCATAGAACAGTTTGGTAAAAAGTTGTGAAGTTTGGTACACTTATTAGGATGGGTCTCAACATTACTGGTGCCAATTTTTGGGTCTCTGTCTCAATTCTTCTAGCGCCACCATTAGTTTAAAGTTGCACTTATTTTTCTGTTTATAACTAACGATACAAAACTATGAACAAACTAGATTTTCCTCTGTTTCAAATTTGATCAAAAAGTTTCTTTTAGAATTTGTCCTACAGTTTTAATCAGATCTTCCCCAAAGTTGTGAAGTTTGGCACACTTATTGGGACGAGTCTTAACATTACTGGTACCAATCTCTGTGTCTCTAGCTCAGTTCCTCTAGCGCCACCAACAGTTCAAAATTACCCAAAGGTTTCTGCTTGTGTCTTTCAAACCAAGCGTACTACCTGTACTATTTCTTCAGTATGCAGTATGTGTGCACAGTATGTGAGTTTTCTGTATGCATGGAATAACCAGAAGACCTATATTACATTTGCCAAAATATCTTCCATTTCCACACTGGAAATTATTTTTGACATCTCTTTCTTGACTCATTTGATCAGATGCTAAAAGTTGAGACATTTTTATAGAAAATTAAATAGAAACATGCTAAATAACTGTATTTCTGAGATAACTGGATGCCACTCATTGAATTATTATAAAAAATAACTTAATGAGGTTATGTAACTACAGTATAGCATACTACTGTTTGAAACATTTAGCATTGCATGCTGCACACTATTTCACATACTATTTTCAAAAGACGCTAGTCAGTATAACAGTGTTTCCTGCACTGTTTCAGCAGAGTTTAGTATGTAGATACCGTTCGGACCAATTATAAGTGGGCAAAAACACAATTCTTCAGGAAACTCTGCTGTCTGTATACTAGGCAGTAGGGCTGGGTATTGATGCAGATTTCCCGATCTGATTTCGATTCACAAGCTCTCGATTAGATTCCATTCTAGATTCGATATCGATTCATATGGGAACATTTGTGTTATAACATCCATTTTGTTTACATAGAAAACAAACTCTCTCTCAGCTAATGCTGTTAATTATAAAGGAACCTTCTAGACTAGGTACAATTTGAAAATATTAATTTTACAAATTATATTTTATCGTTAGTTTTTCATCAAATTGGTAACATTTTAGCTTTTGAAAAATGTTCAAATTCAGTCTATTCCATCAATTAATGTCTATAAATTTCAAATATTATGTTGCATATATATTTTTGTTACATTTTTATTGTTTACTTGCATAATTTGTACTATATACAATTATTTACATTGATACATTGCTAATTCACAACTTTTTATTTTCAAATGCAATTATTAATTGAATCAAGCAAAATATTAGTTAAAAAAAAAAAAAAAAAAAGGCCTAGTAACAAAATATATTATACATGTATTAATGTATGAGTTTTCTTATTGGCAAAGTCACCATAACATTTCTGAAATGAGAAGAGTGCCAGGTTGTTTGGTCTAGGTAGTTTTAGAAAATGCTAACTGATATTTACACAGGGCCCAAAATTAACTTAAAATTAGGGCTGGCCTCGTTATTGTAACAGGTTTACAGAATCTAGGTATATTTTGGTTACAGTATCCATTTAACTTAAATATAAAATAAAGTAATAAATTAGCTCATGCTGTTAATTATGAAGGGTCCTTCTAGGGAACCCTCTAGGTACAATTTGAAAATATTACTTTTACCATTATGTCCATTTTTCATCATAATGGTTGCATTTTAGCTTTTGAAAAATGGTAAAATTAATTATATTCCATCAATAAATATTGAAACTGCTTTTATTACTTTGCATATATATTTGTTACATGATTATTGGTTACATGCATAAATTGTTCCCTTTACAATGATTTACATAGATACTCAGAACACATGCTAAATCGGTACTGTCTCTTTAAATAGACAATGCCATATGCGCACAACGACGGGTGATTTTGTTCCTCACGTATGCTTTTGTTGGCTTAATGTGAGGAAAATTTCACATGTATCTCATGGAGTTCTGGAAAAATATAACAGTTAGGCATCATAGATAAACATCTGATGGTAAATTTTGCAAGTAAAATAAGTTTATACAGTAAATGCCAAGGGTTAATTTTGGACCATGTTTACATGAACATCAAACAAATATTCACCTAAGTAGCTACGTTGACATGTATGGCTCACTTTTCTTCTGTAAAGAACTCATAAATGTCTGCTACCTCCCGCTCTTTCTCTGCTCCTTTTTTCTATTGAATGTCCGATGTTGGATTCATTTCTGTAGATACTTTAGCGGATTAAGCAAATTACATCATGACGTATACTTAATTTGGACCGTGTGCCGCTGATGGACCAGACCACTTTCACTTTTGTTGAGGGTGGTGGGGGTCTTTAACATGGGGGGATGACAAGGTAGATTATAGGCAAACTCCCATTTTTACAGGTGGAAAACAGAGTCTTGCGACGTTTTATTCCAACCAATAGCGTGTTATTACTATATAAATAACAAATGATAATATAATGGCATATCAATGACACCTTTCTGTGGGCCCCCCTCCAGTGAGGGCACCTGTTACTCAGGTCCATCATTACCCGTGGTCCAACGCCCCTGCTCCTATGGTATTGAAAAATAGCACCTCCCTTTTGTATTCGCGGTCATTTTTGACCGGAAGGGTCAGATGTGTAACACTTATTTTTTTATGATGATAATGATACCATTTCTTCTTCCCTGAAGTGAGAACAATAAAATGATGCATTTCTTTTGGGATTTTATGCTATTTTGATCTTATTTACATGTACATTTCTAAATGTTCCCATTAATTTGCATATACAAATAAGCTAATTTAAATAAATAAATAAATAAATAAAATAAAATTCAGAACCTAGACTTCTATAAGTTGATACATGAAGAAAATATGAGAATGTGACATGAATTGGAGGCAGATTGCTGCCATCTGGTGAATAAAATATAAATAACATGAGTTGAACACCATGTCATGCCAGTAACAGCCAGTAGATGACTGTAGACACATACTGTGTAGTCTGATGACTTGTTGTAACCTAATTTAATATTTTATCACAAGACATGCATTTGGTTATATATTTAGACATTATCAAACTATTATTTGTCAAAGTTTAGCATTTTAAAATTGATTTGAAAGTGTCAGTTTTTGCTGTTAATGTCATTGTGTTTGCAATCAAACCTGACCATGGTGTTACAAAGAGAAGACACAGAATAAGCATTTTTCTACCAATAATTTATTTCAAACATAAAAATGTAATAACTCAAAATAAATGCATAATAATGTGAAAATGAACATCAAGAAACAGAAATGAACTGCAAAATTCAGAAAATTAGAGTATAAAACAAAAGAATCCGATTAAACATTTTGCAATTTCAGACTTTCTTTAGTAAAATTTTTTACAAACGTGTGTGTGTGTGTGTTTGTGTGTGTGTGTGTGTGTGTGTGTGTGTGTTTGTGTGTGTGTGTGTGTGTGTGTGTGTGTGTGTGTGTGTGTGTGTGTGTGTGTGTGTGTGTGTGTGTGTTTGTGTGTGTGAGTGTGTCAGATTACTGTCATCAGCTGGAAAACAACAGATGACTTGTAATGCCAACAATGGCTGTAGAGCTCCACTTATTGATGCCCTGGTTCTGTGTGTGTGTGTGTGTGTGTGTGTGTGTGTGTGTGTGTGTGTGTGTGTGTCGCGCATCTCACCCCTTCATTTCTGAGTGTGTGTGTGTTTAGAATTATGACTGATTTATTCTTTTTGTGACAAATGTAAAAAAAAGCTCTGTGTTATAGTCTCACCATTTAAATTGTGTGTGTGTGTGTGTGTGTGTGTGTGTGTGTAAGTGTGTTTGTGTGTGAGTGGGTGTATATGTTTTGCACTGAGGATGTTTTAGAGTCTCACCCTGTAATTTATGTCTGTTTTTTCTGCATTGTGGCTGATTTATTGATTGTATTTGACAGATAAAAAAACCCCAAATTGCTCTGTTTTTTTGGTCTTTCCCATTCATTTTCAAATGTCGGTCAATTTTGACCGTGAATACCAAAGGTGTCTGGGGTTTTTTTTAAGACCACTTAGACCTATCGAATCAAGCCCATTTTTTTTTTCTTTTTTTACGTTCAGATGGCAAATGGAGGAAAATTAACCAAGTCTTGTACTGCTCAGATAAAGGAAATCATTTTTATTAAATGAGGAACAATTATTTTAGACAAAAACGACCAAATACCATCAGAGAGTTAACGTATTACCCAGTGCATTGTCTTTCCCCTTAGACTTCCATTGTAAGTGCATTACTGTGAATGGGATTTTAGTTTTTGGCATACTGTAAGAGCTGAAATGAATGTGGATAGCTCTTGACAGAATCCTGTGAGAAATATATTTTGATGTCAGACTTTGGTATCTTGGCAGATCTGAGCACAGTTTGAGACCCTGTTGAGATCTCGTCTGAAACTCTAGAGGAGACACATGTGAGATTACTGGAGTCTTTTTCTCTTCTTCTTCAGCAAAAGTCTCTAAACTCGGTCTTGGAGAAACAAATGAGATATAAACGATCTCATTTGTGATTTTTCTTTCCTACGGCTGTGTTTGCTCACTAAACCAGTGTAGGGAGAATTATTTTCCTTTCTCAACACACACAGGTGACGTTTTATAGCCGAGTTTCTCTCAGGCTCAGAAGATTGTGTTTTGGGCCACAGAGATGTATAAACACCCGACCATGAGTA
>NC_059381.1:1530299-1620299 GCF_019703515.2 Myxocyprinus asiaticus | reverse complement strand
ACGGCTGACGGCGGTTCCGACGCCTGTACCGAACTGTAATGGGCAACATAGCTCCTATGATGAGAAGAACCAGGTATGCTTGAGGTCAGTTTTAGGCAAATTACTTTCTGTTTTTGGTCCGTTTAAACGTCTTTGGTCCATGTTGCGTTCATATACCAATCGAACCACACCAGAGTTAGTTTGGAAGCGGACCGAGACCCACTATTCAGGTGGTCTCGGTCCGCTTGTTGGTGCGCACCAAGGTTCGGGTGACAGCGTTCACACTTGTTCAAATGAATCGCACTAACAGAGCAATCGCACCACAGTTCGTTTTAATCGAACCAAACCTGCCAAGTGTGAACACACCCTTACAGTACATGTACTTTCAGTATACTTACAGTGTACTTACCCAATAAAGTACTGAGTACTAGCTGTTATATGATGGTCATATAACTTGCAAACTTTATACCAGGCCTTCATCATTTATTTGAGGTATTTTCAAATGTCTTTTGTGCATAGATGTTACTGTTTTAGCCTTTTAGACTTTTAATATTAAACTATGAAAATACAATTTATTTTATGTTTAAAACTATGATCATCTAAGCAAAGAGTGAAATAAACAAACCATTTCAATATTTATGGTGTAGAAATGATTTCTATCCATTCGTCTAAAATGACGACTGTCCCACAGTTGTGACGTCATTTCCAGCACAACAAATAATATAACGTTTTTTTTTTTTTTTACCCAATTTGGCATGTCCAATTCCCAATGCGCTTTTAAGTCCTCGTGGTTGCGTAGTGATTCGCCTCAATCCGGGTGGCGGAGGACGAATCCCAGCTGCCTCCATGTCTGAGACCATCAATCCGCGCATCTTATCACGTGACTTGTTGAGCACGTTGCCATGGAGACATAGTACATGTGGAGGCTTCACGCCATCCACCGCGGCAACCACGCTCAACTCACCACGCGCCCCACCGAGAACCAACCACATTATGGCGACCATGTTACCCCATGTGACTCTACCCTCCCTAGCAACCGGGCCAATTTAGTTGCTTAGGAGACCTGACTGGAGTCACTCAGCATGCCCTGGGATTCAAACTAGCAAACTAGCGAACTCCAGGGGTGATAGCCAACGTCTTTTACCACTGAGCTACCCAGGCCCCAATATAACGTTTTTTCATAAGTTAGTGTACTTGTTAAACAAGTGGATAAAAGTGTCAGTGAAGAGCATGAAATATGAGACAAAATAAGACAAATCAAGGGCAATATCACTTTTTATTGGCCGTCAGTAATTTTGCCAAATTATGCACAAAAAACAGTGAAAATGTGTATTTAAGATGCATCAATTGTTAGCTATGAAATTAGCTTTCGGTCATTTTATTTGAAAAACATTAAAAATGTCATTTCCATCTGTGTCATTTCCAGCACAGAATTCTATTAAACACAACACAGAATATGAGATGTGCTGAAATGACACTGTGGTGTGAAAATGACATAAATCTCTTGTCATGAATGTACATACACTGTTGGATATTGTTAGTAGACTAATTAAATAAACTAGTGATAGTTGAAGAAACACCCACATATAGACTTGTGTTTGCACACATATCAGAGCAACACAATTGTGATTGTTTAAACAGAGTTCCTGTGTGTTTGTCTCTGAGGATGTTGACCCCTCGTCCTGGCCCGTGACCCCTGTGATTCTGTTAGCAGTTTGTATTTCCGGGTCGTGTCACGCACGGCTGCTAAATACAGTATTGTGTTTAAAATCCGCCTCATCGTTCATTAGTCTGTCTCACAGAGGAAGTCGGTTTGTTCCAAACATTCACAGTAACTGTAAGTCATACGCTTCTGGCTTCTTCAGGATATTGATGTTCCACCTTTTGTTTGTTATGTAATAGTTTATTTTTAGGAACATTAAACGGTCACTCTATTGTTTGGATTTATGATGGATAGATATTTGATTTGGTTAGTGACCTTGGGTTCATCCACGTAAACATATACAAACCCACACAGTTTTATTTGATGTTTTTGCGTGCAAATATCCAAGATATTTACTTGCACCAAAAACAGTCAGAATTTAGTTTATACTGACCCAAACTCTCTCTGATCCTTACACTGTACCTTTAAGACATGTAAATGACCTCTGTCGTGATTAAATAACTTCCACCTAGCGGTTGATCAGCAGGGCGGGTCAAGTTGCTGAATGCTAAGTAGTATTCTAATATGTAAATGTGGGCGGGCATATGTTAATGAGCTCATAGTTGTGATTTCGGAATGATTCGGTTTTACAGTTTAGGTTCATTAAATGTTCTGGATGGACTGGACAGAGAGTTTTGAGTTCTGAAAGTTAAATATATTAAAAAGTTGACTTCTTTAAAACATTATAAATGGTAAAAGGCTGATATGGTTTTTCAAAGACAGCACTCCGCTACGGTTTGAAACGTATGACTCCGTTACAAACAGATAAACACTTTAACCTCCCGAGACCCCACGTCCACATTTGTGGACATTTCATTTCATTTAAACCGACTGATCTCAGTTCAGGAGACTCTGTGCTGTCAGTAAAGGGTTGAACGTTCGACGCACCAAGTCATGTGACCAAACAACATGCAGCCGATCTCAGCGGAGTTTGTCTTTGGGAGAAACTCCAACAAAACTACATCTGGTCAGAAACCTCATTAAGTTTTTAGATTAAAACCTGTTTGAATCAAAAGATTAGAGTCTCTAGTTTCATCCGATATGCCATTTTTCAAATTTAATCGATTTATTGCAGAATGGCACGCTGTTAAACACACTGACCACGTATGTGGACTATACGCTCAATATCACTGTCTGTGTATTATCACATTGAGAATCAACGGGTTCATCCAAAAGCTGATAAATGTTGCTTTCAGAGGCTTTATATGGAGTTAGGATGAAAATAAGGTGCATTTCAAGCTGTTCTGAGATCAGTGCAGACAGACAGCACACTGGAGGTTAAGTCATTCACTAAATAGGGAGCAAGGGAGCATCCTATAGCATGAATAATCAACACTCCTGGAAACATAATAAACTATTTAATGTTCGAACTTAGTCCCATGGTCCACATATGTGGACATACATTTTTAGGAAAACTATTTGTTTTTTTTGCATGTTTATTAGGTGCTACTAGTTACAAATCAAAAAGGGGAATGGGAAAATGCACAAAGCAGTCATGCTTGGGTCTCAGGAGGTTCAAAAACTGTTGTTTCTTATTCTAGTATGGTGCCGTTTTCCATAGAGTGAATTTTCTTGTGTGTGCGCTGTCAATTGGACGTCTGGTCCTCATCTCTTTAAACACACACACACACACACACAGTGTAACAAAAGAGCTTTATGACACATAAACAACATCAGTGGTGAAGGTCTTGGTTAACGACTAACCCCTAATTAACTACAAGACTGACAGACTACAGGACCTCATTAAGAACGGGTTTCCCACACTCACTTTAAACTTTAAAGGAATAATTCACCCAAACTCGTCATTCACAATGTCTTTCTTTCTTCTGTGAAACACAAACGGAAGATATCTTCCAGAATGCGTGCTCTTTTCCATGCAACGGAAGTGAATGGTGACTGTCAAGCAGTCCACATGACTTGTGCACTATAATCCAAGACTTCTGGTGTCAGCAAGGTCAAATGTCATTGTTTCTCACATATCTTGTCATTGAAATCAAGCCTTTCGCAACACGTTATTGTTAGTGAATAATTACTTAAATTTCACTCTGTTCCTCATGCAATGCTGTCGTATGATTTCAGATGACTTGGAATATATCGCGTGAGTCATATGCACTACTCTTATGATATTTAATGTCCTTTTTGATATCCCCATTGTGAACTTCCTGCTAAACATCTCCTTTTGTGTTCCACGGAAGAAAGAATGTCCTACATGTTTAGAAGGTGTGTACATTTAGGCTGAACTGTCCCTTTAAAATCTGCAATCTTGATTTGTGGGAGGTGGTATTAGGGGGCGGGACATTCTAGCTCTACAGAGCATTTTATTGGACAGAAGTTTGTAGTGCAAGATGAGTCATCAGTAGTTTTTTCTCAGTGTATTTTAGAAGCATTTATACACTAAAAGTAAGTTTTGTCAACTTTTTGGGATCATAGTGATGTCAAAAGTACCGGTACTTCGGTGCCAAGTCGATACTAAAATAAAAACGATGTAACAATACCAGTGTTTGTGCAGTACCGGTAGTACCAAGCACCGACTCAATTCGGTCTGAATGACAGACGGCTGCTTACAAATGCTCACACACTCATTTGACCCTTTGTTTTTATACTCCTTTTACACTGAAATGCACAATTAATCTAATTAAAATATTGATATGTCCTAGTGTGATTATGAAACCAGAAATGGATGTGATTTAATAAAAAAATAAATATACAGTCTGCATGTGCTGTGGACTTCAAAGTTAATTTGTGAAGCCGCCAGAACGCTCAAAACATCACATTTTATGAGAGTCACGTGCTGTGCTTTTTGTAGTAGATGACAGAAGAGAGCGCACATTCACTTTGATGCACGCAGCGTTTGCAGACTATATATTTATATAAGTAAATCGCAGTATTTTGCGTTTCGATAATCACACTGGTTCATTTAACCAACGTCTTATCTGGAAGTGTGAAACTACCATCAAAACACAGAACCAGAAACCCCTTCATGTCAAAATAAATGTTAGATTCAAAATAAAAGCTTGACGCGTGAAATGAATAAAATTGCAATAGATTACTTGTGTTTAGTAAAAAATTTTATAATTATAATTATTATTATTATTATTATTATTATTATCAACCTATATCTCACAAACAAGAATGCTGTTGTACAGAATATAATTTTTCTTTTATAATGTGATCCTCTATTGCGCAGCACTTTATCTGACAAAATTAAGACCAATATTGTGTTTTAGATTATGCTGCGAGGATCGTAAAGCACTTCATTTGATATAAAATGCATGAAACTTAATTGTTCTATTTTCATTTGGTTAAAGTTTGGATTCATTTGATTAGACACAATTTTGATGATGAAATTTAATTAAACTTAAAACACGGAATTCAGAAAAATAAAAATAAAACATGGAATTTTTGAAAAAAATAAATAAATAAAACAGAATATAGAAAAAAATAAAAACTTGAAGCAATGTTTACTTAATTGAGAAACACTCGAAGGAAACATGCTATTGTTTTAATGTATTATTTACACTGCAGTGTAACATTTTAATAGGCTAAGGCGTGTGCTCAGTAGCATATTAGCGTAGCATTTTTTCTGTGATATCGAAATTGCTAATGAGAATCGTGACACTTTACTGGTATCGGTACCAACTGCTAAACGCTATGGGAGCATATAGATAGCCGAAAATAGACATGAACTTAAGAACACAAAACTACAGTTTGGCAGAATTGACAAAGATTTCACTGCAGAAATTTCGTAAAAATATAAAGAAACCTCTGACCCAGAATCTCTCGTCCTTTCTCGGCGTGATTAACAGTGGCACGTTTGACAGCGACGCTCTGGGGGATCGTGTCCGCAGCGAGAGACCTCATCAGACTCATAATTGACTTTAGTTTATAAATATAAAACCTTTATTAAATATGTACGGCAGACGCTTGTATCCACAGCCAGAAGCCATTCTGCATCTGAGGCTTAAAGAATGATGGAAGATGAGCAACAGTGCACGCTCAAAGCTCTGTCTCTCTGCGACATTTTCTGATATTTAAATCAAGCCACACTGTCATTGGATTAACCGGAATTACAGCGAGAGAGAGAGAGAGAGAGAGAGAGAGAGACAGCACCGTTCTTCATATTGTGTTCTTAAAACATAAACACATGGAGCGATCGACTCTGAGAAGGAAACTTGTGCCAATTCACAGTTCCTGCTGGATTTGTGTGTATTATCCAGGGAGTTAGGGAGCCCACAATTAAGCATATGGGCATTAAGATAATTGTCAGTTGTGTTGGTGAACGTGATAGCAGACAGATGGGCGAGACGCAGCCCACTCGCCACTAAGCACCATGGGACATTACTTTGGATTTTACCTGCCTGAATAAATTCACTGTTTCCACCAGCAGAGGAAAAATGATTAGAAAGCTGGAGAGAGATTTTGGCTGTGATCATAATAGCATGCTACTGTACAGAACTAGCATACTCACACTATTTCTACAGTATGCAGTATGCATGTACATTTTCAGTATGCATGGAATACATGGCTGATTTTGACATATTATTTGGTCACACTACCAAAATTTGAGATTTTTTTTTTTTAACAAAACTAGATGTAAAATGCCAAATAAACATATTTATTTCTGAAATGGAAGCCATTCACTTATTAAATATGCAATGTAATGAGGTCATGTGACAGTGTAGCATACTACTGTTTAAAATGTTTGTTGTTGCATACTATGTCAAATACTATTCTAAAAAATAAAAATACTAGATTAAAATACTAGCTTACTTCTCGCTGAATACAGGGCAGTATACAGTACATAGTATATTATAGGACGTGAAACAGTATGCAGTGATAAAATCCCTTTATGGACAGACGACAGACAGACAGACAGACAGACAGATAGATAGATAGATAGATAGATAGATAGATAGATAGATAGACAGATAAAAAGAGTGACAGATAGATAGATAGATAAAAAGAGTGACAGATAGATAGATAGATAGATAGATAGATAGATAGATAGATAGATAGATAGATAGACAGACAGATAGATAGATAGATAGATAGATAGATAGATAGATAGACAGATAGATAGACAGATAAAAAAGAGTGACAGATAGATAGATAGATAGATAGATAGATAGAAAAGAGTGACAGATATACAGACAGATAGATAGATAGATAGATAGATAGATAGATAGATAGATAGATAGATAGATAGATACATAGATACATAGATAGAAAATAGTGATAGATAGATAGATGGATAGATAGAAAGAAAAGAGTGAGGTGGTGATAGATAGATAGATAGATAGATAGATAGATAGATAGATAGATAGATAGATAGATGATAGATAGATAGATAGATGGATAGATAGATGATAGATAGATAGATAGATAGATAGATAGATAGATAGATGGATAGATAGATAGATAGATAGATGATAGATAGATAGATAGATGGATAGATAGATGATAGATAGATAGATAGATAGATAGATAGATAGATAGATAGATAGATAGATAGATGATAGACAGATAGATAGATAGATAGATAGATAGATAGATAGATAGATAGAAAAGAGTGACAGATAGATAGATAGATAGATAGATAGATAGATAGATAGATAGATAGATACATAGAAAATAGTGATTGATAGATAGATAGATAGATAGATAGATAGATAGATAGATAGATAGAAAATAGTGATTGATAGATAGATAGATAGATGGATAGATAGAAAGAAAAGAGTGAGGTGGTGATAGATAGATAGATAGATAGATAGATAGATAGATAGATAGATAGATAGATAGATAGATAGATAGATAGATAGATGAATAGATAGATGATAGATAGATAGATAGATGATAGATAGATAGATAGATAGATAGATAGACAGATAGATAGAAAATAGTGATAGATAGATAGATAGATAGATAGATAGATAGATAGATAGATAGAAAATAGTGATAGATAGATAGATAAATAGATAGATAGATAGATAGATAGATAGATAGATAGAAAATAGTGATAGATAGATAGATAGATAGATAGATAGATAGATAGATAGATAGATAGATAGAAAATAGTGATAGATAGATAGATAGATAGATAGATAGATAGATAGATAGATAGATGGATAGATAGAAAGAAAAGAGTGAGGTGGTGATAGATAGATAGATAGATAGAAAAGAGTGATAGATAGATAGATAGATAGATAGATAGATAGATAGATGATAGATAGATAGATAGATAGATAGATAGATAGATGATAGATAGATGATAGATAGATAGATAGATAGATAGATAGATAGATAGATGATAGATAGATAGATAGATAGATAGATAGATAGAAAGAAAAGAGTGAGGTGGTGATAGATAGATAGATAGTATAGTGTTGAGTAAGTTACTTTACAATAGTAATCCACTACAAAAAACGTGCGCTGATTTTTTTTTAGATTTTTTTAGTTTTTGTGTAACGTTTAATCACCAATATCTCACATAGCTCATGCGAAAGGTGTGTGTTTCAGGTCCATTTCTCTCGGCTTGTGAAACATTCTCAGCAGTTTGTCTGAGATGCTAAAATACGGGACAAACGGCGTTCCGTATGGATTTCATATGGAACGCAATTTTGTTCCCTCAAATACGGGACGATTCTGCATTATACGCTACGACTGACAACCCTACTTCAAATATTTACTAGGCCTATCGATTTAACGTGTTAATTTAGTGCGATTAATTATATAAAAAATTAACACAATTAATCATGTCCCCAGACTGTAATTCAAGTTTGATGTACCAGCTGTTTTCTTCAGGGGGCAGTAAGCGAAACTTCAGCTGTACAGGCAATGTGCAGCTTATACAGAGAACAAACCAACCCTTCAGCAGACAGCACAACACGAGGATGCGATCTTGCATTCAAAACAGCTTGATGAAGCGCAAATCCGAATTTAGGGATCTCAAGAGTGTTTTTTAAAGCATTAAACTATGTTTAATTTGACACAGCGACCTAAAAACTGTATGTTTATGATGCGATGCAACCAAATTGAGACACTCCAAAAGCATCCGTCTGACGCAGGTGTACATTGACGCATCCTTAAACAAGCCCTTATAATATATCTCGGACTGATTGATGAATTAAATTGGATTGCTGTGAACTGTAGGCCAATGATTGGCTTATGTGCAATAATATGGATTCTAAAGCCACTTTTTGTATTGTCTTATCAATGCTTACTACATACTGCAGAAGTAGTATGAGTAGAATGGGAGTCTGAGAGAGAAAGAGAGGATGTAAAATGGAGGTGTGTTTTTTTTTTTAGTCTCTGTTGTGAAGGTGGACAGCGCCTTCTATTGGTCAGCAGTGGCACAGCAGATAACACTGAGAGAGATGCTTTCTGTAACCGTCTCTCTCTCTCTCTCTCTCTCTCTCTCTTCAGGTGGGAGCTCATCGTGAGGATGGTGTTGGTTTGAGGACCGGTCATTCTATCGTGGCCAATCAGGTTCCAGGACCGCAACTTCCTGTGCAGTCGGCCACTTCCCCCGACCTCAGCCATTCCGACCCTTACAGGGGTGAGTGACACACACACACACACACACACACACATTGACTTCTGAATCCTCACACAAACCTTTCTGCATTTTTACATATTTGGTTTGTTTATTAAGTCGTTTTCTTCGCTGCTTTTCACAATGGCAGAGATTTCAGCTTTTACTCTCCATGTGGGAACATTTGGTCAATGTAGGCAAAACCTGACACACACACACAGACAGCAGGCTGGCACAATGTGGGCATAGAGCGGGCACAATGCCAACATCCCACCCCTCCTCCACGGCATTCCGCCATTTTAGAGCATCAACACACACAACACAGATGATTGTACAGAAGAGTTCACACGCTCGGTGATTTCTAGGCCTGGAAGAAAATGAGAATAAAACGACATGCACATTTCTATATGCTTCTCTATAAACCTTTACTTGGGTAGATATTGATCTTTTTTTAGTAAACCATCTATAAAATAATTTTTAAAAATCTTAAAAACCTCAAGCAAAGCCATGGAAAATCTTGGAAAACTCAGCAGACCGTCAAGCTAATGTTTGGGGATTTTATGGTAATTTTTTTATTTATATCTGACTGCAATTTCCCAGACATTAATAGTACATAACGTCTGACAAAACAAATAAAAAAAGCCTCACTGTAAACTTGACACAAAGCTCGAAGTGACTTTAAAGTATCTTGCAAGTGAACAGCACATTAGCAGTCAATAAAGCCAGTTTTCAGCTCATCCGCTCGTGAAAAATATGTTTTTGTTGAGAAATCGTGCTCCCATATTTCGCTTTATAAAAGCTAAAACAACAGCCAGCGTTGGCATGATGTTTTGTGTGTCCCCGCCGCTGGCCGGCCCCCAGCCTAATGTGTGAACAATTATGAGTGCGTTAAATCCTGCGCTTTATTCCAAATATGAATATGTAAAAGGAAATTGTATATGACCTGGGAAGTGAGGCGTCAAAACTCCAGACTCGTTTAAAGCTGAACACTCGCTCTCCGAACGGATTTCTTGGCAAGCGCTTTCCTCTCTCAGCCAAACAGTTAATGAGGTGCTGAATGCTATAAAATATGAAAAAGAACATAATAAATAACTAAAAATGATTGTTTGTGAATGGCATCCAGGAGGAATTTATCAAGATTTAACAGCCTGTGGTTTGTAATGCTGGAACATGGACAAAAATACTGCATTTGGAAATAGCACCATGGCAATATTATATTTCTGGATATTGTACTATGGTAATATCCTGTTTTTAAATGGGAATATCTTATTTGTTTGTTTGTATGTTTATCTACATGTGCCCTCATAATGTCATGTTTCAAGTCATGTAATATGCTAATATAATATTTTTGGCCATGACAATATCATACAGTATTTTTGGATATTTTGCTTGAATATTTTGCTGTTGTTTTAAATGGTAATATCTTGGGCATGTACCATGGTTATATCATAATGTCATGTTTTTAGCCATGTTACATGCCAATATATAATCTTTTTGGCCATGTTCTGTAATAATAGCATATTTCAGGTGCCTTAATGATATCATGTTTTCAGGGGCGGGCATGCACCATGGTAATATAATAAATGTATTTATTTTTTTTCGACTTGTACCATGATAATATGTAATTCTTTGAAGTACCTCAGAGTGATAATATGGTGCATGAATATGTTAATCCTTCAATATAATGATGTACATCAAAGGACCATAGTATTACCAACTTATTTCATTCATATTGTACCACAGTACCACCACAGTGTTGTCTTTTGAAAATGACTTTTTTATAAAGTGCCTATAAATGTGGGTGGCTATCAAGAGCTGAAGTTTACAGGACCTGAAGGAGAACGTTCTGCCTTCTTCATGAAGTGTTAATTCACAGACTGCTTAAATACGTGTCGATTGGTCGCAGTGTCGTTCATTTCCTGCAAGCAGAGAGAACAGTGAAGCGTGAAACAGGCCTTACTGCACTGGTTAAAATTCACCAGGCTTTACTAGATTAAACCACCCATGCACAAGACGAGGAGGAAGAATCAATTTGATACTGTATGTGGGCAGAGAGCGAGAGTTCCCGAAAAACAACTCAAACTTTGTCACCGTCCCAAATCAGCCTTTTGTTTTGTGTCTCTCCTCACATATCCAGTCTGACCAGCTGTCTGAAAGCAACTCTAATTATCCTCCCACCGTCTGCTAACAATGCAAAATAAAATACAGCTCGTACTTCAGCAAAAGTGAAAGAGATTTCAGTCGTGATTAATGCTCTTTTTTCTCATCTGCAGCTCTCTCGGCCGGTCTTCAGGGTCAGAGTGCCTCGTCCGTGAGTTCAGAGATTAAATCGGAAGATGAAGGCGATGAGAATCTGCACGACAGTAAATCTCTGGACGCAAAGAAAGAGGATTTGGACATCAAGGATCTGAAATCTATAGAGAGGTCAAGATCTAGGTAAACTGTATCGTCAGCAGCGCTTCAATCAAACGCCAGTCTGGACTTTGATGAAGTGACCCGTGTGCTCTGAGAGACAGCTAAACACCGAGATGACAAACCCAACATTTATTAAACATGCAGACCAAGAAAACATTATTTACATTATTTATAAATGACTTTTACCTGTGAGGACGTCTTCTAAGGGAGCTTCTATCAGATTGAGCTCACTTCTGGAGACAATTTTGACTGACTGCATATGACTTTTTTTATAAAAATACACACACTCTTAATCATACACATCGTAAACATCGCATAGACATGTACACACTGTAAAACAAACTGATTTAAACACACACTGATTTGGGTTCTTCTGCATCTCCTCTGGTCTTGAGCCGGATTTTAGCTGTTTCTCACACATGAGTGTAGGGCATTTCCTGGATCCCAAATACATCCAAACATTCCCAAACATTCCCAGGATAAACACCTGAGCTGGTTTATAGCTTTCCACCTGGAATGATCAATTCGACACATTTGATCCTAAATTTCAAGAGACAGTCTGTGTGTGTCAATGTGATTTCTCATGTTTAGGTTATGTCATTATATCAGTATGTTTTGAGGGATCATATTGAATATTTTATCAGGAGAATCTGATTTAATGCACCATTAGAAACAGATTCTGAACATTAAATGTACTAGAGATGTCAACGTCAATAACCGATTTTTATTCTGTCAATTTTTACAGGCTGATATTATAAATATATACTGTTTTGTCTTTTTTTTTATGACAAAATTTGACATGCAATTGGTAAAATATGACATCAAAACATTATAATGTAAATTAGAAAAGATGGAGAACTGATTAGTGCTTTTCAAATCTGGAAAAGACAGAATCGTTTTTAATAATTATGAATAATAATTAAATGTGTGGGTGTTTAAGTCTACAAAATGCCCAGATAGTGTTACATTTTCAAAACATTTTCAAGCATATTAGAAAATAGTATAGAATATATTCTGATGTTTTATTTTTCATATATCAAAGAGATGATGCAACAAATTTAGACACACTTAAATTTAATGAGATGCAAATACATAATGAGCTACACATATGTATTTTCTCATGCACTTATTGTGTCTAAATAGATGCACAACTTACATTATTTCAGTAGTACACCCAAATGACAATAGTCATATCATACTGTTCATGTGTTAAACTTGCTATAGTTTGCCTCCGCATTGCTTCTTCTCAAACAGCAGTCAAATGTAAATCACTGTGATAACAGCGCCACCTTGAGGAAGAAATAGCACTATTGTCACTATTGTTGCACAGAAAATCAACGTGATATAGTATTTATTTGTATGAATATAGTACTGATTTCTCTTGTAATGAACAAAGAAATATATATCATGTGATAGTAAACTTATATAGATATAAAATAATCATAAAATTATGATTTAGGGAGGCACACATAACAAACGGCACTATAACTGATCTCGGGTCATTAATGACCCTATGCACTTGGTTATTAAGCAGTTATAAAAAATTTAAAAAAAACATTTGTTGCAATTTTGCCATTTTTATTTGTTACACTATTCAGAAGAGAAAAGTTGAGGAATACTAAAGAGGTGTGGGCACAACTCTAAAAAACAGATGAGGTACGGGGGGTGGAATGAGGTCCCTGGACACAAAATACTCAATGTATGTGTATAAGGGTTAAACTGGTCTCATTCTTAAAACGGTGTGCAGCCTGACTGCATGTATTTACACCAATATTGCATTTTCTTTTACCCTACAATCACACGGTTCAACTCACAGTAACAACGATGACGAGGATTTGACCCCGGAACAGAAGCTCGAGCGCGAGAAAGAGCGGCGGATGGCGAATAACGCTCGCGAGCGTCTGCGTGTCCGGGACATCAACGAGGCGTTTAAGGAGCTCGGCCGCATGGTGCAACTGCACCTCAAGAGCGACAAACCGCAGACCAAACTGCTCATACTGCACCAGGCCGTCGCTGTCATCCTGAGTCTGGAGCAACAGGTCAGAGGTCAGTATCAACTGCATCTACTACCATACTACTGACATTACATCCTACTACATACACCATGTTGTGCAGTCTTCCTTTCTGAACATAAACAAGATAGCGAGCACTTCCTGTGTTTATTAGTGAAAGTCTAAAGCACTGCGGAAGACTGCAGTGTTTCTAAATCTAATGCTGTGGTGACAAATTCACAAAAGAACCAATGAAGTTTGAGCGCAGTCTTCTTCTCCTTAGTAAGGTGTCAAGCACGCTCCTGTAAAACAAAGACATGGTCGTGTGTGCGCCAGATTCAAATCTGTAAAAGGGGAACATTTTGTGGTTTACATTGCCTTTAATTGAATTTTTCATTATTTGCTTGTTGCTTTTAATGCTCTGAGTTACATGTTTTTAACCTGAAAAGTGCAATGGTGGTTTTTAGGTGAGCTATTCTTACATGACAGTTTTATCTCATTTTGGAGATATATATATATATATATATATATATATATATATATATATATATATATATATATATATATATATATATATTTTTTTTACATTTTATCCCCTTTTCTCCCAATTTGGAATGCCCAATTCCCACTACTTAGTAGGTCCTCGTGGTGGCGCGGTTACTCACCTCAATCCGGGTGGCGGAGGACAAGTCTCAGTTGCCTCCGCTTCTGAGACCGTCAATCCGCGCATCTTATCACGTGACTCATTGTGCATGACACCGCGGAGACTCACAGCATGTGGAGACTCATGCTACTCTCCTTGATTCACACACAACTTACCACACACCCCATTGAGAGCGAGAACCACTAATCACGACCACGAGGAGGTTACCCCATGTGACTCTACCCTCCCTAGCAACCGGGCCAATTTGGTTGCTTAGGAGACCTGGCTGGAGTCACTCAGCACGCCCTGGATTCGAACTCGCGACTCCAGGTGTGATTGTCAGCGTCAATACTCACTGAGCTACCCAGGCCCCCTCTTTTTGGATATTTTAAAAACAAAGTACATACTTAAAATGCTTTATTTTATATATATATATATATATATATATATATATATATATATATATTTGTAACACAGAAACTATACAGAAAATAACAGAACAATGAAGGGCAGATGACAAAAAGTTCACCGTGATTTATTATATTATTATTTTTTTTGGTTCACATCTGTCCTCTGTTGAACACAGAGAGATTTTATGCAGTATGTTAACATCTTTATTTCTTCATACAATGAAAGTGAATGGCGACTGAAGCTGTTGTGCATTGAACTTTTTTTTTTTTTGTGAAGTTAATATAGCAGAAAAGATTAAGTACTTTCTACGCTGAAAAATTTAGTTTAAGCATGAACTTGAAAATATTAATTATTTTTTAACACTATTTAACACCATTTTTATTGTTGATTTTTTATTTTATTTTGTGTGGTAACCTTGTTTTGTGCAATCTTAAGTAAATTTTTTACTCAAAATTACCCATTAAAAAAAATATATATATCTTTTAATTGTTACAGTCATCATGTTTTGTGCACCAAGTGTTGAGGTCTGCATGTGCAGGTCTGTATCTTGTTTCTATCGCCATTAAAGCAAGATTATGTTGTCTCATAGACTACATAACATGCATTAATCTTCCATCTTGAAGGCTTCTGTGTGTCATGTGGTACTTGACTAAGTATGTTAAAAAAATAATTAAAATGCTAGTATGCTTTTCAAAGCTTGCCTTAATTCAGTGCTACTCTGCTTGGGTAAAATGTACAAAGAGCGAGATAACCCTCCTATGGTATTAGGTCATTTTTCTGTACATTTTTCCACATTTTATAAAAATTGTTTCTTTTATCTGAGCAGTACAAGACTTGGTGTCTTTTCCTCCATTTGCCATCTGAATATAAAAAAATAAATACAAATTAAATACAAAAATTGGGCTTGATTCGATAATTCTAAGCGGTCGTAAAAAAGCGACACTTTTAGTATTTGCAGTCAAAATTGACCGACCATTACAAATGAATGGGAAAGACCAAAAAACAGAGCAAATTTCTTTTTATCTGTCAAATACAATCAGTAAATCAGCCAAAGTGCAGAAAAAAAAAAAACGGCCAGAAATTACAGGGTGAGACTCTAAAACATCCTCAGTGCAAAACATACACACCCACTCACTCACACACACACACACACACTTACACACACAAAAATGAACTGGTGAGACTATAACACAGAGCTCTTTTTTTATTTACATTTGCCAAAAAAACAAAAACAATAAATCAGTCACAATGCTAAACACACACTCAGAAATGAAGGGTTGAGACGATAACACACTCACAATGCAGAACACACACACAGAACCAGGGCATCAGTAATTGGAGCTCTACAGCCATATGTTGGTCATTGTTGGCATTACAAGTCATCTGTTGTTTTGCAGCTGATGACAGCAATCTGACACACACACACACATACATACACACACACACACATTTTCTGTTTCTTGAGAAAAATGCTTATGCTGTGTCTTCTCTTTGTAACACCATGGTCAGGTTTGATTGCAAACACAATGACATTAACTGCAAAAACTGACACTTCAAATCAATTTTAAAATGCTAAACTTTGACAAATAATAGTTTTATAATGTCTAAATATATATCCAAATGCATATCTTGTGATTAAATATAAAATTTGGTTACAATAAGTCATCAGACTACACAGTATGTGTCTACAGTCATCTACTGGCTGTTACTGGCATGACATGGTGTTCAACTCATGTTATTTATATTTTATTCACCAGATGGCAGCAATTTGCCTCCAAATCATGTCACATTTTCATATTTTCTTCATGTTTCAACTTACAGAAGTGTAGGTTCTGAAATCTATTTTTTTTTTTTTACAAAAATTAGCTTATTTGTATATGCAAATGAATGGGAACATTTATAAATGCATATGTAAATAAGATCAAAATAGCATAAAATCCCAAAAGAAATGCATCATTTTATTGTTCTTACTTCAGAGAAAAAGAAATGGTATTATTATCATCATAAAAAAATAAGTGTTACACATCTGACCCTTCCGGTCAAAAATGACCGTGAATACTAAAGGGAGGTGCCATTTTTCAATACCATAGGAGGGTCAAATTTACTTGAAACCACCAAGAATTGTGTGTAACCTTGGAAATATTGTCTGTTAAATTTACTAGCAATTCCTGCATGGAAATTGTTTCCCAAGTTTTTTTTTTTTTAAGTTAGTAAACCCCACTCAAAACTTTCAGTGGGTTCCGGGGAAGAAATAAAAGTCATACAGGTTTGCATCAACATGAGGGTGACTAAGTGATGATAGAATTGTAATTTGCAGGCAAACTGTTCCTTTAACCGCATTGTGTAATGAGTGACCCATTGCTGGTTAACGAGTAAGCGTGTGCTGTGTGTTCACTCTCCAGAGCGGAACCTCAATCCAAAAGCGGCATGTTTGAAGAGACGAGAAGAGGAGAAGGTGTCGTCGGACGGCCCTCCGCTCTCATTGGCTGGTGCCCACCACAGCTTGGGCGAATCATCCAATCCCATGGGACAAATGTAAACAGCCACACCCCCCCCGTAAATGGTCAGAATATTTCACTTCACACTAATCTGCTGTTGTACATGTCCCATGATGCGCCATTAACCCCAAAACTAATTTCTAATTCGGTTTGAGTAAACAGTAGTTTTACACTCAACTTTATAAATTGTGTCATTCTGTAGCAATTACAAAACGGGGCCTAATAGAGAGCCTGCTGTCAAATTTAACAATGGGCACATTTGAACAACAGATTGGCAGTAAGTGTGGTTTATAATGTGTGTGCACATAGATTTTGGTCATTTATATGATTTAATAGTTTTTCTATTAGCTAGATTTAAATCGTAATATATAAAATGTATTAAAGTTCATACATTTGTACGTTAAGAGGAACATGTACACATGAGATCTGACCATTCCACTCAGAAATGATTTGATGTTTTTTACTATCATTCTAATGATATGTTTGTGGCTTATTTTGTGGTTTCCATGATCTGTAATTTAATTGTTCATTTGTTTGACTTTCATTTACATGTTTTAAACCTGAAAAGTGCAACGTTCACATTTCATCATGGGTGTGAATAGATATTGCAGTTCCAAAGGTTGCCATTTTCCTTGTGTAAATCACTGTAATGTGCACTTAATGAGTTTACAACTTATAATTAAGCGTAAAATTGAAGGTGTAAATTAAACCCACTTAATTTGTCTTTCTTTTTCATTTGAATGTTTTACTAGTGAGCGGAAACATTCTCTGTAGGTAAATAGTAAATAGATTTTTTTACATCATTAGACTATAGAAAGGATCACATTTATAGAGGCAAATAGTACAACGAGTACTAAGTATAACTTAATGTTTATGGATAAAGGTTTTTCCTCAAAACATTTTAAAGGCTTTAAGGTGAATCTCACCAAACCTGTCAAGATCTCCAGGTCATATTACACCCTAAAATCAAAAGAAAAAATAAAGAAATTATACTTTGCTCAAAGAAAATGAAGCCTAGCTTTAGGTTTTAAATTTAGGATTTTTTTTAAATGTAGGATTTTACGATTTTTAGCATTTTGCCATTATTTTCATGAAAATTAAACATTTCTCCCCAATTCTCAGAAGCATACTGTAATGTGAATAAGTATCTTTGTCATTACTGTAATGCACTATTATTATTATTATTATTATTATTATTATTACTGTAAATATTATCTGTAAAGTACGATTATAAATATACATTATGGAAGTATTTGTTTTACTGAATTAAATTTATAATAATTATTTTTTGTTTAGATTAGTGTTAAAAATCTAATTTTTTTTTTTACACATTATGTCCTGGTCATATTAAACACCTAATCAATACAAAAAAATTATATTTTGCATAAAGAAAATGAAGCTTACATTTAGGACTGTAATGATTTTTAGCATTGTGACATTATTTTAAGGACACTTAACCCTTTAAGCTCTGATGGTGTAAAGATTTCCTGTTTCAGTGGCAAACACAAAATTAAAGACTTATACCTCGACAAAAAAAACATGGAGGGTCAAGTGTTTGGTATCAATGTAAAGAAAACTTTTTACATTTTTAAAGATATATTATGATAAATCACGAGACTCTCAGCCTAAGAAACTGCTGAAAAATTCAGAAAACAAATTGATCCAAAAATTTACTTTTTACTTATTTTTCTTATTTGACATGCACCTCTGGGTGTAAATGAGGTGTCTCTGAAAAACTGCTTTTGTTTTGTTCCCAATCATGTCAACTGTAACTGAGAAAAATGTTGTGTGGTTCCGAAAAAGCAATCAAAAGTTATAACATTACAAATATAATTTATCCTAGTGTCCAAAAACATCTCCAAGTGTCCAAAAGCCTCTCCAAACAAATAAAACATAATAATTGTACATAAGAACTAATTACACGTGCAAACACAACAATGACTAAAGGTTTGCATAGCATGCAGACATGATTTTAGTAATGAGATTTCACAGAATGAGTTTCATTCTGTGCCACTGAGTCATCATTTTTTTTTTTTTTTAATTTATCCACTTTTCTCCCAATTTGGAATGCCCAATTCCCACTACTTAGTAGGTCCTTGTGGTGGCGCGGTTACTCACCTCAGTCCGGGTGGCAGAGGACAAGTCTCAGTTGCCTCCGCTTCTGAGACCGTCAATCCGCGCATCTTATCACGTGACTCGTTGTGCATGACACCGCGGAGACTCACAGCATGTGGAGGCTCATGCTACTCTCTACGATCCACGCACAACTTACCACACGCCCCATTGAGAGCAAGAACCACTTATCGCGACCACGAGGAGGTTACCCCATGTGACTGTACCCTCCCTAGCAACCGGGCCAATTTGGTTGCTTAGGAGACCTGGCTGGAATCACTCAGCACACCCTGGGATTCAAACTCGCGACTCCAGGAGTGGTAGCATTTGAGTCATCATTGAGTCTGTGTCATGTATTTGGCGCCATCTCCTGGTGGCCATATGTAACATTGTGCTTCATGTGGATTATCTAATGATCTATACATCTGATTATCTTGTGTGTGGACTCGTTTGAAAGATAATCACCTCATTTGCTCCGTTTATGGTCCGTGAATTTATAAGCGAAAACATACTATATTTTTGTCTGTGAGTAAAACAAATAGGCTGGTTGTATTCTACTCTTTGAGAGCTTTCCAACAACATATGACACATGACTATTTGATCAGTCTGATGTTTTTACTGATTGCAAAAATATGAACAGTGCAAATTTGTTTTATAAATTATCAAAACGGAACATTTCTGATTTGTCTGCAAATTTCAAAGCACTTGTTTAGTTTTGGTCATAATGTCTACATGCATTGGAAAGTAGAGCTTCTAAGCTTTCAAACGATACCTATTTTGTATCGGTCAAGACTTATTAATATTTTGACGATTCTTTTTTTTCTCGTGGGCCCATCTGAGCTTAAAGGGCTAAGCACATTTTACCCCCTAATTCTCATTACCATAACGCATCCGGACACTCTAGTTTTTCTATTCCCATTTTCAAAGATTATTCTTATTACCGTAACTGTACCGCCCATGTATTACAGTAAAAAAGATGCTGTTGTACAATCATTTTTTCTTCAAATCTGCAAAAAATAAAGGCAGTACCAAAAGAGTGTAACTGTCATGAAAATAATGTCCCATGCCCCTAAAATAGGCTTCATTTTCCATAAGCAAAAATATAATTTCTTATTTTTATCTTTTTATATTTGGGTGAAATATGATTTGGACATTTCTCTGTGATAATGAAGTGAAACTGATCGTTCTTGTAGTATTGTTCTAATACTATATTAACTTCTTCTCTCTCTGTCCATCTTTCAGGTCAAAGCTGCCAGAATTTATCAAAATGATGAGCGATCACTTCCTTTGACAACATCATCTGTGCCCCTGAACGTCAGTCAAACAATCAACGAATCAATCAAACCTCCATCTGAACATCCAACTCCCATGTGTTCCTCTTCCTGCATCACGCCAACTGGATGGATTTACTGTAAATTACGGAGAATCACGCGGGATCGGCGTGTATCTCTTCCTCCGAGCATTCCTTGTCCAAAAAACGAGACGTTTTAACAAACGTACGAACATACAACAAAAGATTCGAAACGCGCCGACAGAAGGGGGGATTCTTCAAACATATCATGATGTTGTTGCAACAGCGTTTGGAGGTGTCGCGAGCAGCTCTCTGAGTTTAATGGCAATCTCGTCCACACTGTGGAACTTTTGCAACTGTGCCTCATGGAATTCCACACGGAAGTCAAAACGGAAGAAGAGATTTATGAAATTCTGAATCAGTCCATGTAGAGATCGGATCGAGAGAGAGAGAGAGAGAGAGAGAGAGAGAGAGGCGGGCTTTTAATCAACAACAGTATTAAAAAAATTCAGACCTTTGCAATAATGATTTTATTGTTGTGTACTTAGCAACCGAAAATGTGGTTCTGGTGAGTTAAATCTGTTGTAAAAACCAGCAGCTAATGAAAATTTCGAGGCCATTCCTTCACCAGGGTCGAACAAGTCTGGGCTCATTTTACGAAAACCTCCCCAAGGTCACTTTATAGGTTAAGAGCAATCACGCCGTGCTTTAAGAAAGCCACCATGCCACATTTAGCAGAAGATAACGGTCGGAAGCACCGGCAGGTCATTCCACGTTTTATTTGTTTGTTTTCTGCCCTACTCTAGCCGTCTACTCTACTAAACCCCTTCCACACCCTAACGATGCAATTTTAACATAACTACACTTCAACCAATGTGCCTTTTAGAGCTCATATCATCACACAAACCGAGGAGAACATTATCAGAACTTTCTAGAATGCAAGCTTAGGAAAATGTTAGTCATTAGGGTCTATGCAGTCGGGCTTTTGATGGCCTGGAATTTAAAAAAAAAAAAGAAAAGTAAAAAGGTAAAAAAGTATTTTTTTGGATAAACTGTATTTAATGTACTGTATGCCTATATGTAATTAGAAGGTGTGTCCAGCCCCTCGTGGCCCCGCCCACAGCCCCGCCCACCTGTCAATGTCGTGAACGACACGTTATTGAGCTTTGTATTATAGCTATCAGCTTTTCTGAACACTGGCTTGTTGTTGAGCCGCTGTAGTCCTCAGTACAAATGTGTGGTTATACGTGTAAAAAATGGCTTTTTCCTCTTTTTTTATCTCTCTTATTCTTTGTCTGTACTGGTTTCTCTGTCAACAAAAAAAAAAAAAAAAAAAAGGAAAAGAATAAAATAACAAACGAAACCGCGCGCGTCCATCCGAGGATTGGCGGTGGTTTTATCGACGCAATCAACAAGAGGCACTGAAACTGGACAAAAAAAAAAAAAGTCTATTAGAAAATCGACATATATTTAAATGTAGAAATATATACAGTATATAAAGAGAGGTGTCGATTGCATTCGATTGAAAGTCCGTGAGGATTTTTCTTTCTTTCCATAAAGCTTGAGCGGAGACGTTCCAAGAGACGTGACTCTGTTGTGATATTTTTCATGAATTCATCGCGGCTGTACCGACGCCTCCGCGGGACCGAAGTGTCATCCAGAGAAACACGGACATTTGGAAACTGTATGCAACAAATGCAAACTTACCATTATTTTGAAACTGTGTATGTAAAAGTTATATTTTTACATGTAGGCTGTTGTTATTTTGTGTTTAGAAAATACGTTGTATCCGTTTTTTTTCTTTCTTTGTTATATAAGGCAAAAAAAATATATTAATTGTGTGTTGAAATGTGTCACATTGAAAATGTAGTGAAAAAACAAACAAACAAACAAAAAAAAAAAACATTATGTTTATATTTCTGGGAACATTTTTCTTTTGTAAAACGTGCGGGTGGGATCGGGAGTCAAAGCTATACGATAATTCTCTCATTTCATCATTACATTGTCATTTTTAATTGTATTTTTGTGTAAATAGAAGTGACAAGCAGAGTTAACGATGTTTTTCTGGGATGTGTACTGGCGAACGCTTATTATGTGGATGACGTTAATGTGTGTCAACAATCAGATTTTAATTTCCCTTGTCACTTTTGGAAAAAGATTAGTTGTGGAAAAGCTGAGTAGCGATGCTTCGAAACTACGGCTAAATTGTGCTACGCATTCGCCACTCAGAAATGCAAAATGTCATACATTTTTATACCTTTTTTTTTTTTTTTTTGCAGGTCCAAATTGCGTTATTGTAACGCTGAACGACAACACTCCAACAAATTGTATTGAAAAGTGCCGTACATCTGTACTTTTGCATTGCTTCACACATGATTGTGTACTTGTCTTTCAGTAAATTCTCAACATCTGAAGTTGTATTTTGCCAGTGCTTAAGATGTTTGACTAATTCTCTCCTTGTGCCATCATGTTGTAGTAGCCGATTTAATTACGATGATTGCCGTGGAAAAAGATGCTGTTTTCCTATTGGTTGTTCATAATGTACATACTTGTTATTGCTTTTATTAACTGATTTTTTTTAGTCAAAAGCAAAACTGAACTGTAAGCGATCTCTTTTCCATCGTCAGAATCAAACTCTGGGCAGTGTTCTCTAAAACTCTGTTGATTTCAGTGCTCCTCCGATAGAGATTTGTGACATAAAGATTATTTGATGCAAACAGCAACGTACAACTGGTCTTTGCTCATTTTTCAAAGTATTTATCATGCACAAGAGTTCAACAGATGTGCGGTTTGTTTAGGGGGTCGTAGTGCTATATGTCATCAAGGGTTTGTTTTTGGAGGGGTTAAAAAATACATTTTCTCTTTGACACTTCAGTGTGATAAAGAGAGCCGTTCTAGAAGCCTCCCAGAGCTGAACGATCTTCGATTTCCACTGCCAGATAATCGATGAAAGCATGCTGATATTTGCACATCAGCTTCAGTGTTAATACACCCTCACCGATTCTACCGGAAATCATGAGGAAACATAGAAACCAACATCAATGCACACGCAATGCAAAAAGAAATCAGTTTTCCAGTAAAAATGTCCTTAAAACATGATAAATGTTATATATTAAGACTTGTTTTCTGACAAAATATCTTCAGTTTTTTGCTTACCCCATTGCATAATAGTTTTTCATGTTTTAACCACAAATCTAGTAAAATTTGTCGGGATGTTATTATTTTACTATAGTAAAACTGCAGTGACCATGTAACCTTTTGTGTGTGTGTGTGTGTGTGTGTGTGTGCGTGTGGTAAGAATGTACTAAAAATTAACCATGGTGTTATTATAGTAAAACTAACCTAAAGTAAAACTTTTTTTTTCAGAATGATTATGATTTTTACTACCATAGTTTTGGTTTTCCTGTACTATATGTTTATTTCTATAAACATCATGGTTAAAATATGGTTACTGTAGTAAAAAAACATGGTAAATTTTGTGGTTACTATGTTTTTACTGCAATTACTATAGTTCAACTATATTTTCTGTAGTAAAACAATTATTACATTTTAATTATTAAAAATAAAGGGATGGTTTTTTTTTTTTTCCCTTTTCTTCCCAATTTGGAATGCCCAATTCCCAATGCGCTCTAAGTCCTCGTGGTGTTGTAGTGACTCGCCTCAATCCGGGTGGCGGAGGATGAATCTCAGTTGCCTCCGCGTCTGAGACCGTCAATCCGTGCATCTTACCACGTGGCTTGTTGAACGCGTTTCCACGGAGACCTAGTGCGTGTGGAGGCTTCATGCTATTCTGTGCGGCATCCACGCACAACTCACCACACGCCCCACCGAGAGCGAACCACATTACAGTGACCACAAGGAGGTTACCCCATGTGACTCTACCCTCCCTAGCGACCGGGGCAATTTGGTTGCTTAGGAGACCTGGCTGGAGTCGATCAGCACGCCCTAGATTCCAGCACGCGACTCCAGGGGTGATAGTCAGCGTCAGTACTCGCTGAGATTCCCAAGCCCCCAAGGGATGGTTAAAGGTACCACAAGAGAACGCAAAACTATTTTTTGATATTTTTACTGGAAAGCAATACAAAAATACTGATTTAGAAAATGAATATTTGCAGTGTGAAATTGCATTTATTAAACTGAGTTTGCAAACTTTATATATCCAGTCTTCAACAGGAGATCGTTTGATGCTTATTTTTCATATCATGGTTTACTAGAAGAATTTCTGACTTTCACATATATCCAAAATATATCACAAATTTATAAATAATAATAATAATAATAATAATAATAATAATAATGGCAAAGCTTATTCTGGATTAGTTAACAATGCAAATCCAACATGTTCAAGCACAAAGAGAGATCTGCAAAAATGCAGGAGGAATAAAAACAAATCTACAAATCACAAAGTCTGGTTGAAAACTAAGAAAAACAGGTTGCACTGTGGCACAACTTAAGTCCTTTTGATTTTACTCCTGCGATGGTAATGTGCTTCGTTTCCTGTGTTCTTCTTAGGTTCACCCTGTGCAGTGGTTTAAACATGTTTTTCAGAGTATTACAGACATGTAGTGTTGAGCATATATGAACTGTGGCCTTTTATTTTTACTAGTAAAGAAAAATCGACCGTAATCAGAATCACAGTGCAGTGGCGGATTTAGGCATGGGCGACATGGGCAGTTGCCCAGGGCATCTTGGGGGGGGGGGGGGGGCACAAGGCAATACCCCCCACCCCCTCGGTCTAAAACTTTGGGGGCGTGTTGAACCGGGTTTCGCCCAGGGCGCCATACAAGCTAGAACCTCTACTGTCACAATGTACCAGTGCCTGGTGATTTGTTATAAAGCTTCTCTTGTATAGTGCAATTTTGCAATGAGATAGACTAGTACACCACAATATAAAGAGAAAATAACAACTACATTTAAAAAGCAAACCATATTTGGCTTATTATTTGCAGAGGAATACTTTTATACCAATAATACTATTGATGAAATAAGAGAAAACTACAAAAACATGTGCACATCTGATGCAAGAGTATTGCACTTTTTTTGGAATCATTCAAAGTAAAAATGTGTTACTTTATTTTACTATTTAAAGATGTTGATTTTTTCAGTGTGCTTTTGAGATGAAGCTGTGCGGGACTGGTTGAGATGGACATTTGCCATGTCATCCAATCAGAAGCAGTGACTCAAAACTCAAACTAACACACAGTTACACCTCCTGTCTGATGTGTGTCCGTGTGTCGCAAGCTTTTTATTATACACAGTGTGTGTGTGTGGTGTCGTTTCCTCTGAAGCTCATCTAACATCATCACCTGTAGTTACTCAATGATGTCATCATGTTCATGACGCTCTGTAGCAATAAATGTGCCATTTTTTTATAACCGAATGCGTTCAGAACTACTGCTTTTTCAGTGTAGCTTTTTGACAAATAGAGCCAAATTTGAAGTGGTTTTCCGGAATGATCTGATACTTACTGATCAATATAAACAAGGGAATCGAATAAACAGTGGTGAGAAAAAGTATGTGAATACTGGAATTAGCTGGTTTTCTTCATTAATTGGTCATAAAATGTGATCTCATCAAGTATAGACAAACAGAATGTGCTTAAACTAACAACACACAAACTATTATAATCTTTCATGTCTTTATTGAACACATCCCATTAAACATTCACAGTGCTGTGGAAAAAGTAAGTGAACCCTTGGATTTAATACAGTGCATCCTGAAAGTATTCACAGCGCTTCACTTTTTCCACATTTTGTTATGTTACAGCCTTATTCCAAAATGGATTAAATTCATTATTTTCCTCAAAATTCTACAAACAATACCCCATAATGACAATGTGAAAGAAGTTTGTTTGAAATCTTTGCAAATGTATTAAAAATAAAAAACGAAAATAAATCACATGTATTCACAGCCTTTGCCATGACACTCAAAATTGAGCTCAGGTGCATCCTGTTTCCACTGATCATCCTTAAGATGTTTCTACAACTTGATTGGAGTCCACCTGTGGTAAATTCAGTTGATTGGACATGATTTGGAAAGGCACACACCTGTCTATATAAGGTCCCACAGTTAACAGTGCATGTCAGAGCATAAACCAAGCCATGAAGTCCAAGGAATTGTCTGTAGACCTCCGAGACAGGATTGTATTGAGGCACAGATCTGGGGAAGGGTACAGAAAAAATTTCTGCAGCATTGTAGGTGCCAATGAGCACAGTGACCTCCATCATCCGTAAATGGAAGAAGTTTGGAACCACCAGGACTCTTCCTAGAGCTGGCCGCCCGGCCAAACTGAGCGATCAGGGGAGAAGGGCCTTAGTCAGGGAGGTGACCAAGAACCCGATGGTCACTCTGACAGAGCTCCAGCATTTCTCTGTGGAGAGAGGAGAAACTTCCAGAAGAACAACCATCTCTGCAGCACTCCACCAATCAGGCCTGTATGGTAGAGTGGCCAGACGGAAGCCACTCCTCAGTAAAAGGCACATGACAGCCCACCTGGAGTTTGCCAAAAGGCACCTGAAGGACTCTCAGACCATGAGAAACAAAGATTGAACTCTTTGGCCTGAACGGCAAGCGTCATGTCTAGAGGAAACCAGGCACCGCTCATCACCTGCCCAATACCATCTCTACAGTGAAGCACGGTGGTGGCAGCATCATGCTGTGGGGATTTTTTTCAGTGGCAGGAACTGGGAGACTAGTCAGGATCGAGGGAAAGATGAATGCAGCAATGTACAGAGACATCCTTGATGAAAACCTGCTCCAGAGCGCTCTGGACCTCAGACTGGGGCGAAGGTTCATCTTCCAACAGGACAACGACCCTAAGCACACAGCCAAGATAACAAAGGAGTGGCTCCGGGACAACTCTGTGAATGTCCTTGAGTGGCCCAGCCAGAGCCCAGACTTGAACCCGATTGAACATCTCTGGAGAGATCTGAAAATGGCTGTGCACCGACGCTTCCCATCCAACCTGATGGAGCTTGAGAGGTCCTGCAAAGAAGAATGGGAGAAACTGCCCAAAAATAGGTGTGCCAAGCTTGTAGCATCATACTCAAAAAGACTTGAGGCTGTAATTGGTGCCAAAGGTGCTTCAACAAAGTATTGAGCAAAGGCTGTGAATAATTATGTACACGTTGTACACGTACTTCCACGTTGTCATTATGGGGTATCGTTTGTAGAATTTTGAGGAAAATAATTAATTTAATCCATTTTGGAATAAGGCTGTAACATAACAAAATGTGGAAAAAGTGAAGCACTGTGAATACTTTCCGGATGCACTGTAACTGGTCGATCCTTCTTTGGCTGCAATAACCTCAACCAAGTGTTTCCGGTTTCTGCGGATTAAACCTGCATAATTTTCAGAAGAAATTTTGGAGCATTCTTCCTTACAGAACTGCTCCAGCTCAGACATATTCTTAGGATGTCTGGTGTGAACGGCTCTCTTGAGGTCATTCCACAGCATCTCTATTGGGTTAATGTCTGGGCTCTGACTGGGACACTCCAAAAGTGAATTTTCTTTTCTTTTTTTTTTATGCCATTCTGTAGTGGATTTACTTCAGTGTTTAGGGTCATTATCCTGCTGCATCACCCAACTTCTACTGAGCTTCAGCTGGTGCACAGCCACCCTGACATTATCCTGTAGGATATCTTGATAAACTTGGGAATTCACTTTTAACTCGATCATGGCAAGCGGTCCAGGCCCCGAAGCAGCAATGCAGCCCCAAATCATGATGCTCCCTCCACTGTACTTCACCGTTGGGATGATGTTTTCATGTTGGTATGCGGTGCCCTTTTTACGCCATACATAGTGCTGCGTGTTCTTCCCAAACAATTCAACCTTTGTTTCATCAGTCCACAAAACATTTTCCCAGTAGCTTTGTGGAGTGTCAAGTTGGTCTTTGGCAAAATTCAGGCATGCAGCAATGCTTCTGTTGGAAAGCAGCGGCTTCCTTCGTGATGTCCTGCCATGAACACTATGCCTGTTTAATGTTTTCCATATAGTAGACTCATGAACAGAGATGTTAACCAGTTCCAATCATTCCTTCAAGTCTTTATCTGTCACTCTAGGGTTCTTTTTTACCTCATTGATCATTCTGCGGTGTTCCCTTTGAGTCATCTTGACTGTACGGCCACTTCTAGTGAGAGTACCCATAGTACTAAATCATCTCCATTTATAGACAATTTGTCTAACTGTGGACAGATGAATATCTAAACTCTTCGAGTTAACTGTGTAACCCTTTCCAGCTTTATGCAAAGCAATAATTATTTATTGTAGGTCTTCTGAGATCTCTTTTTTGCAAGGCATGGTCCACGTCAGCAGATGTTTCCTCTGAATAACAAACTCAAAATGTTTGAGTGCTTTTTATAAGTCAAAGTAGCTCTAACCCACACCTCCAATCTCGTTTCATTAATTAAATGCCAGGTTTGCCAACTCCTGACTCTAATTAGCTTTTGTTGACGTCTTTAGCCTAGGGGTTCACTTACTTTTTCCACAGCACTGTGAATGTTTAATGTGATGTGTTCAATAAAAGCATGAAAGATTATAATTGTTTGTGTGTTGTTATCTTAAGCACATTGTGTTTGTCTATACTTGTGACTTTGATGAAGATGAGATCACATTTTATGAGCAATTAATGCAGAAAACAAGCTATTTCCAAAGGGTTCACATACTATTCTTGCCACTGTATTTGAACGATCTAAAGATTTTAGCTGTCAATTTTGAATCGCAATCATCTTAAAAGGGCCTGTCCAAACCAAACAATGTCTGCAAAACATTTTAAAATTCTTCCCTTACAACAATTGTCCACAGTAACCATAATGCTGCTGATGTTTTACTATAATGTGTGTAAAATTTTCCATAAATATTACATTTTTTGTATAACAGAAACTGAAATATTCAAGCAATTTAATAATTAATTTTTAAAGAATTTTCTGATATCAAGTGAATATTAAAAAAATAAGGAAAACATTTTAAAAGTTACCAAACAGACCCAAACTATACAAAAAGTTAAACAGTTCCATAATTACACTGAAGCCAAATGTTTTAAACCATTAGTCACTCTTAACGATTTTACCATAATTTTACCATATTAAGCTTAGTGTTATAAATGTTTTACTGCAATTTGTATACAATTTGACATTCAGTTAATTAAAAAAGTACAATAAAAGCCACATTTTCAAGACTTCTCTGTAACGATGTCAGTTTTAATTTACAAGTGTCCTCTTAAAAGGGCCCTTTCTCATTTCTGTATTATTAAAACACCAGATCTGCGATGCATCGTCTGATGACATCACAAGTCGCATGTTTTCACTGTGACGTGTCAGCGGCGGGATTAAGTGAGTTTTAGGCGTGTGTCACATGCTCCCAAAACCTGGAAATGATGTCATGACATCATCAGCCAATCACTGATGTCTGTCTGACTCATCTGCACACACTGTCTCTCTCTCTCTTTCTCTCTCTCTCTCTCTCTCACACACACACACACACACACACACACACACTTTGTGCAGAACATTCCTGAGTTAATGCTTCCTGCAGAAATCCCACACACACATTAAACATGACTGACATTTAATGATGACTCTGAACTTTGTTCAACTCAATCAGAATCTGAATGTTTATGTATTTATATACCTGTACCATGATATTTACATGATCATTCAAGGTGCTTCAAATAATACGGACATATCCAAAAAGACATGGCACTTTATTACTGTTAGTGTGGTTCTGTACTGACTCTAAAAAAAGTTGAATATGTGAAAATAAAAAGGAGACCTTTTAGATAAGAAGGTACATATAAAACAGAATAAATACATTAATAATAAATTAATACATTAATTAATTTATTAATGTATTAATTAATTAATGTATTTATTTATTAATGACAATGATGGCTGATCACAATTAAAGGAATATTCCGTGTTCAATACAAGTTAAGCTCAATCAAAAGCATTTTTGGTATAATATTAATTACCACAAAAATTAATCTCGACTTTTCTTTAAAAAATAGCAAAAATCAAGGTCACAGTGAGACACTTGCAATGGAAGCTTGTAAGTCATTTGTTCAAATGTGTAGCTTGTTAAAATTTAAATCCAGACAAAATTAAAAAATACTTATTTTTTTGACAATTATGCTGAAAGTAAATGTTTTGAAAGCACGTTTGTATTATTCCCTCCTAATGGTGTCCCTCACAAAAATATACATAAAGTAGCATCACCGAAATACCATAGTAACTTTATTGTTATAGTTTCTACTGTAAACATATAATAAATTAATATGGGATCTTCTTCAAACTGTGTAAGAAGCTTCCAGAAACTTTAAGATGTTATTTATTTATTTATTTATTTATATGGTGGCTAATGCCAAACTTCTACAGATGTACTGTCGCTAATAATAATAATAATAATAATAATAATAATAATAATAAACGGACTGATTGCCATTGTACATTTTGCAAGTTTTTCCTTTATTATTATTCCTTTATAAATGTTTTTGGGATGGATTTGAGTGTATAATTTAGACTTGTTCAGCCACAGTTTTGTTGAACATTTAACACATTCTGAGAGTTTTTGGACACTCATGAACTTCATCCCAATATTCATCTGTGTGTTGTGTGTTAAAATTCATGAGCTGTTATTTAGGTTGAGAGAAGTAAAGATTTCTTACAGAAAATCCCAAAACAATCATTTATTTGTTGTCTTTATTTCTAGAATTTTTAATAGTAGTTTGATCGTGTTTTTGGAGAACACTGGCACCTCAGACTGGATTTGCTTTAAATAGATACAACAATAAAATTCATTTAAAATTCCTCACATTGTTTGGGATCATGTGAACTCTAGAATATTCCCAAATATGGTGAGGAATCACATCCGCTGCTGTGCCTCAGAAAATTACCACAGTAAACTCGCTGTTGCTCTGCTGCTGGATGCAAACTGGTGCTTATAGGGGGCGTGACTCAAACTCGTGCAGGTGTGACCTGTGACCACGCCCACATCTGCACAGATGATCCGCCCAGGTGTCAAAGTCACCGCGCGTTCGCAGTGTGCTCAGATTCACCTGTGACACACGCGAGGAAACAGATCGTGATCCGGATTGAACGGTAAATTCATTTCACTTCATCTCATGCTCTTATTTACTTGGAAAGAGCTTTACAAGATAAACGAGAGTCTCGAAATGTGTGTCTTGTACAGGAATGTGTAGTTGAGCTGTCGTGTGTGTGATCAGCAGGTCAAAGTGTGAGAGGTGAAAGCTTCATCATGTAAGGTGAACTGCTGTTGGCTTCAGATGTTTATAAACTTTCAGAAAATATGACTGAAATTGCTCAAATTTACGTCACTAATAATAATAATAATAAGAAGAAGAAGAAGAAGAAGAAGAAGAAAATACTCGTGCGAATTTAAAGTTAGCTGAGAGATAGTGTGACTGAAAAAAACGCCAAACAAACTACCAACATTTACCATGGTACCACAATGGTTTTTAGACATGTATTGTGAAGGTCCCATGATTTCTGGGCAAATGCAGTGCCAATTCTGTATTGTTTTTGCACATATACCATTGCAATACCATGTTTTTTTTGGACATGTGCCATTGCAATACCATGTTTTTTTTGGACATGTGCCATTGCAATACCATGTTTTTTTTGGACATGTGCCATTGCAATACCATGTTTTTTTTGGACATGTGCCATTGCAATGCCATGTTTTTTTTGGACATGTGCCATTGCAATACCATGTTTTTTGGACATGTGCCATCGCAATGCCATGATTTTTTGGACATGTGCCATTGCAATACCATGTTTTTTTTGGACATGTGCCATTGCAATACCATGTTTTTTTTGGACATGTGCCATTGCAATGCCATGTTTTTTTTGGACATGTGCCATTGCAATACCATGTTTTTTTGGACATGTACCATTGCAATACCATGTTTTTTGGACATGTGCCATCGCAATGCCATGATTTTTTGGACATGTGCCATTGCAATACCATGTTTTTTTTGGACATGTGCCATTGCAATACCATGTTTTTTTTGGACATGTGCCATTGCAATGCCATGTTTTTTTTGGACATGTGCCATCGCAATGCCATGATTTTTTGGAATGTGCCATCGCAATGCCATGATTTTTTGGAATGTGCCATCGCAATGCCATGATTTTTTGGACATGTACCATGGCAATACCATGATTTTTTGGACATGTACCATTGCAATACCATGTTTTTTTGGACATGTACCATTGCAATACCATGTTTTTTTGGACATGTACCATTGCAATACCATGATTTTTTGGACATGTACCATTGCAATACCATGTTTTTTGGACATGTACCATTGCAATACCATGTTTTTTTGGACATGTACCATTGCAATACCATGATTTTTTGGACATGTGCCATGGCAATACCATGTTTTTTGGACATGTACCATTGCAATGCCATGTTTTTTTGGACATGTACCATTGCAATGCCATGATTTTTTGGACATGTACCATTGCAATGCCATGTTTTTTGGACATGTACCATTGCAATACCATGTTTTTTGGACATGTACCATCGCAATGCCATGTTTTTTGGAATGTGCCATCACAATGCCATGTTTTTTGGACATGTGCCATTGCAATGCCATGTTTTTTGGACATGTGCCATCGCAATGCCATGATTTTTTGGAATGTGCCATCGCAATACCATGTTTTTTGGACATGTGCCATTGCAATACCATGTTTTTTTGGACATGTACCATTGCAATGCCATGATTTTTTGGACATGTACCATCGCAATGCCATGATTTTTTGGACATGTGCCATTGCAATACCATGATTTTTTGGACATGTACCATCGCAATGCCATGCTTTTTGGACATGTGCCATTGCAATACCATGATTTTTTGGACATGTACCATCGCAATGCCATGCTTTTTGGACATGTACCATTGCAATGCCATGATTTTTTGGACATGTACCATTGCAATGCCATGATTTTTTGGACATGTACCATCGCAATGCCATGCTTTTTGGACATGTGCCATTGCAATACCATGATTTTTTGGACATGTACCATTGCAATGCCATGTTTTTTGGACATGTGCCATCGCAATGCCATGTTTTTTGGACATGTGCCATTGCAATACCATGTTTTTTGGACATGTGCCATCGCAATACCATGTTTTTTGGACATGTGCCATCGCAATACCATGTTTTTTTTGGACATGTGCCATGGCAATACCATGTTTTTTGGACATGTACCATTGCAATACCATGTTTTTTGGACATGTGCCATCGCAATACCATGTTTTTTGGACATGTGCCATCGCAATACCATGTTTTTTTTGGACATGTACCATGGCAATACCATGTTTTTTGGACATGTGCCATCGCAATACCATGTTTTTTGGACATGTACCATCGCAATACCATGTTTTTTGGACATGTGCCATCGCAATACCATGTTTTTTGGACATGTGCCATCGCAATACCATGTTTTTTTTGGACATGTACCATCGCAATACCATGTTTTTATTTTGTTTTTTTTTTGGCATTTACTATGGTAATACCTATTTTTTTTGGTCAAGTACTATGGTAATACAATTTTTGGACACATACTACTGTAATACCATTGTTTTTATACATGTACTGTGAAAATACCCTCGTTTTTGGACAAGTAAAATGCCATTGCTATGTTGTTTTTGGAAATGTACTGTGGTATAAATATATTTTGTTTGTCTACCTTTGCAATACCATGTTTTTTGGACAAGTACTTTGGGAATACCATAGTTTAAAAAATTTTGGACACATACTATAGTAATACCGTTTTTAGATGATAATACCATGGTATTCTTAGTACCTTGTAATATACCAATGGTCTATGAATACGGTAATCCTTCAGTTTCGTGGTATAAATCAAAGTAGCATGTTTGTCCTTTCTAATTTCTGACTCAGTATAAAGTATTTCCTCAGAGTGAGAATCATTGCTCAGAGGAATGTGATCTGCCCGACAGGTGAAAGTAGTGATTACTTTGGTATTTACCAGGATGGATTCCTTCTTTTCACTGGAGGTTGGTCATCAGACCAGCAGAACTAGTAAAAGTCTTTTTGGAGTGCTGGTATTGATGTGTTGGGTGTTCACATGCTGCCAAAACAAAAGCAGCTACAACAGCGGCAGGAGCGGCTCTATTGTCTCGGGATAATTGAAGAATGCAAGAAAAATGTTGGTCAATTTCAGCAGGGTGTATTTTCTTTTTCCTGGTGACTCACTGGTACTGTCAGAGAACATTATTATTGAAAAATGTATATAAAAACAGACTTCCCTGGTGACCCTGGAAATAAACAAAGTTTATGATTTTGAGAAGATTCTGCACTATTTCTAGATGTCTAATCAAATGTAAGACAAATTTGTGACCTTGAGATGTGATTGGACAGCTTGAAGTCTCAATGAACATACAGTACCTGTCAGAATGTGCCTCGGGAGGAGAAAATTAGTGATGTATGTAGTGTGGAATGCTCTTCAGTTTTTTATTCGTTTGGGAAATTCGTTAGTTTTTTATGCCAGATATCAGTAAGACAAACACTCAGGTATGTGCACCACCCTCGTGTACATTGTCTGATATGCCAATCGCTCGTAATTTTTAATGTCCTCATCTGTTGTTATTCAAACTTTCCATGATGTTGCCATGGTGACCATTTAAAAAACACAGTGACTCATATTCATGTAGCATTTCAGAGGTGAAAGTGTCATTTGTTACAATTTAACATTGCGCACATTCCATTTCTTGCCATCATGCTATAGCGTTACAATATGTAATGTTTCTTACAGCGCTGACTTATGCAACGTCAGGTGATGCTATTCAGGTGATGAAATATTCAGATTTACCATATTTTATCATCTTATGTAATATGTTGACTAAGAGTAAGTGAATTTTGTAATCTGAATGCATGGAATGTATTTAACAATCTTAGGAACATGCAGTTAAGGTATGTTCAGAATGAAGGTCTCACCCACCGCTTTTCATATACAAACAAACGCCCAGCATGAAACCTCAGAAAATATTTCAGGAGTTTGTCATTCTCGTGTGGTTCATAATTAGACAACACAACATACATATCTTCCCTTACAAAAAAAAAATCGAGAGTTCTGGCAAACATGCAGCAAATTTGCCACTCATTGTTTTCACATGCGAATGAGTTTGCATTTTGCTGCATTACCAGACGTTTTCAGTTCTTCACCGGTAGTCGTGAACCTACAGCAAAGTCTTTGGCAACAATGTGCAATTTGCCGCTGCTGGCGAACACTTCTGTAGCAAACCTATGGCAACAGTGCAGAGTTTGAAAATAAGTTTTCCCACAGGTGTTTTCCAGAACTCTCGATTTTTGTGTGTTATTATTCTGGTGACATGGTACAAATAAATACAGTACAGTACAGATCACCTCTGTGTGTGTGTGTGTGTAGTAGTAGTAGTCATAGGTAGTCTTTTAATTTGGTGTGAATAGTAAAAAACATTTATTTCAAGCTTTAATTTGATGCATGTACTTACAAAAAAGTAGCAAAAAGTACTGTAGTATTACTGTTTTTGTTTTTTTTTTGGACCATGTTTTTACCTTGTTTTTTGAGACACTTACCATGATTACAATTTTTAGACCTACACAGTTGTAATACCATGTTTTTTTTTTTATATTTACCATGGTAATAACATGTTTTTGGACATGTGCAATAGTAATGCCATGTTCGTTTGTTTTGACACGTACAGCCATGCTTTATTGATATTTACCTTGTCAATACCATATTTTTGGACGTGCAATGGTAAAACCATGTTGTTTTGATGTTAGTGATGGTAACACCATGCTTTTGGACAGGAGTAATGGTAATACTATGTTCTTTTGGACATTTACTATGGAAAGACCATGCTTTTGGACACAAGTAATGGTAATACCATGTTCTTTTGGACATTTACTACGGTAAGACCATGCTTTTGGAAACTAGTAATGGTAATACCATGTTCTTTTGGACATTTACTACGGTAAGACCATGCTTTTGGACACAAGTAATGGTAATACCATGTTCTTTTGGACATTTACTACGGTAAGACCATGCTTTTGGAAACTAGTAATGGTAATACCATGTTCTTTTGGACATTTACTACGGTAAGACCATGCTTTTGGACACAAGTAATGGTAATACCATGTTCTTTTGGACATTTACTACGGTAAGACCATGCTTTTGGAAACTATGGTAAACCATGCTTTTGGAAACTAGTAATGGTAATACCATGTTCTTTTGGACATTTACTACGGTAAGACCATGCTTTTGGACACAAGTAATGGTAATACCATGTTCTTTTGGACATTTACTACGGTAAGACCATGCTTTTGGACACAAGTAATGGTAATACCATGTTCTTTTGGACATTTACTACGGTAAGACCATGCTTTTGGAAACTAGTAATGGTAATACCATGTTCTTTTGGACATTTACTACGGTAAGACCATGCTTTTGGACACAAGTAATGGTAATACCATGTTCTTTTGGACACAAGTAATGGTAATACCATGTTCTTTTGGACACTAGTAATGGTAATACCATGTTCTTTTGGACAATAGTAATGGTAATACCATGTTCTTTTGGACATTTACTATGGTTACACCATGCTTTTGGACACGAGTAATGGTAATACTATGTTCTTTTGGACATTTACTACGGTAAGACCATGCTTTTGGACACTAGTAATGGTAATACCTTGTTTTTATTGGACACGAGTAATGGTAATACCATGTTCTTTTGGACATTTACTATGGTAAGACCATGTTTTTGGAAACTAGTAATGGTAATACCATGTTCTTTTGGACATTTACTACAGTAAGACCATGCTTTTGGACAGGAGTAATGGTAATACTATGTTCTTTTGGACATTTACTATGGAAAGACCATGCTTTTGGACACAAGTAATGGTAATACCATGTCCTTTTGGACATTTACTACGGTAAGACCATGCTTTTGGACACAAGTAATGGTAATACCATGTTCTTTTGGACATTTACTACGGTAAGACCATGCTTTTGGACACTAGTAATGGTAATACTATGTTCTTTTGGACATTTACTATGGAAAGACCATGCTTTTGGACACAAGTAATGGTAATACCATGTCCTTTTGGACATTTACTACGGTAAGACCATGCTTTTGGACACAAGTAATGGTAATACTATGTTCTTTTGGACATTTACTATGGTAAGACCATGCTTTTGGACACGAGTAATGGTAATACCATGTTCTTTTGGACATTTACTACGGTAAGACCATGCTTTTGGACACAAGTAATGGTAATACCATGTTCTTTTGGACACTAGTAATGGTAATACCATGTTCTTTTGGACACTAGTAATGGTAATACCATGTTCTTTTGGACATTTACTACGGTAAGACCATGCTTTTGGACACGAGTAATGGTAATACTATGTTCTTTTGGACATTTACTACGGTAAGACCATGCTTTTGGACATGAGTAATGGTAATACCATGTTCTTTTGGACATTTACTATGGTAAGACCATGTTCTTTTGGACATTTACTATGGTAAGACCATGTTTTTGGACACTAGTAATGGTAATACCTTGTTCTTTTGGACACTAGTAATGGTAATACTATGTTCTTTTGGACATTTACTATGGTAAAACCATGCTTTTGGACACTAGTAATGGTAATACCATGTTCTTTTGGACATTTACTATGGTAAAACCATGCTTTTGGACACTAGTAATGGTAATACCATGTTCTTTTGGACATTTACTACGGTTAGACCATGCTTTTGGACACGAGTAATGGTAATACCATGTTCTTTTGGACATTTACTACGGTAAGACCATGCTTTTGGACACGAGTAATGGTAATACCATGTTCTTTTGGACACGAGTAATGGTAATACCACGTTCTTTTGGACATTTACTGCAGCAAGACCATGTTTTTGGACACTGCAATGGTAATGCCATGTTTTTTTTTTTAGCATTTACCATGTCAGTACCATGTTTTGGGAACATTTACCATGGTAATACAATGTTTTTGGACATATACAATAGTAATGCCATGTTTTTATTGATATTTACCATGATAATACCATGTTTTGGGACATTTACCATGTCAGTACTATTTTTTAAGACATGTACAAGGATAATAAAAAATTTTCTAGATATTTTCCATAGTAAAACTATGTTTCTGGACAATTATCATGGTACTACCATGTGTTTTTGGATGTGTAGCAAAGCAATACCGTAACTTTTTTGGACAAGTTCCATGGAAATGGCATTATAATCTTTGAAGTACCTTGGAGTACCATGTCAATATTATGGTATATGAATATGTTAATTATTCAGTACCATAGTATTACCATCTGAGAGCACCACTGTACCATGGTAACACCACAGTACTTTATGTGAGGGTGTAGTTTTATATATATTTGATTATGATTCTACTGTTCATAATTGAGTATACAGCATGCACAGGGTGTTTATTTAATGCCTTTGCTCAATGCGGTCTAATTACAAGATGTCATTCCACACTATGCAGTGAGAGCGCACACTGCCTAGGGTGTTTGTAAGAGCCCAGCACTCTGTCCCACCTGAGCTACTGTATGTTCATCCGAGTTTACTTTCTCCTGCGTGCAGGACGGTGTCTTCAGGTGCTGAGTGAGGGTGGAGGTCTGTAGCATGTGTTCTTATTCTGCATAATTCAGCATCACATGTTGTGCTGAGTGAGCATGCTGCTCAATATTTATGATGATTTTCTTACACAGTGAATTTTAGAAAGTGGTCATGTACCATGGTCGGACCATTGCATTCATTCAATTATATATTCTGCACAAGATTTGAAGCTTCAGTTTGGTGTATACACAAAAATAAATGCACTCAACCTGCCTAATAATGTCATGTTGTGAAATGTCAATAAGTATAATTTTTCAGATGTAATCTCATTATCTAAATATTATTTGTTGGATGCATTAGCTCATTTCTTGTGAGTTGCCTTGGGCTGTTTCTCATGTAATAGTTTTAGATGTTCTCTGTACCTTTTGAACGGCCACACCTAAAATGCCATTAACTGTGTTTACCAGAAACAAGCTGATGTTTAATAGTCAATGCAGAAAATCTACCAAATGCATGTGGGCTGGTTTTTATTTAACTAAATCTTAATCAGTATTTTTGTGCTTTTTTCCAGCAAAAATATCTATGCATCCTTAAAACAAGATGAAATTTACTTGGGGGGAAAAAAAAAAAAAAAATATATATATATATATATATATATATATATATATATAATAATTATTTTTTTTATTTTTTTCCCCCAAGTAAATTTCAATATATATATATATATATATATATATTTTTTTTTTTTTTTTTTTTTTTTCACAGAATAAAAATTATGTATATTTACACTTTTGGCAAATTCTTGTTTTAAGTATAAACCTCACAAAATAGACCTTTTTCACACTCCAGGCTTTTGAACGTGGAAGTAAAGGTTTGCAGGGTAAATGTCGAGGTGACTGGGAGATCACGGCAGATATTATTTTCACTTACCCATTTGCTGCAAGAGCAAAAGAAAAAATCCACTATTACATTTGTATAACTTTCCAGAAGTGGAAAAAAAAAAAAAAATAGAGAGCAGTGGATTAAGACACTCAATATTTATCATATAAAAAAGTTTGCTAGATTTATGCTGCTAAATAAGGCGGAAACGCGTCTTTACAGTCTGTGAAAAAGGTCTATGCTGTTTGACTGTAAAAAAAAAAATAATAATAAACAATTTACCAATGAGGTCAGAAAAATAAACTTAAAGATATATTCTCTGAAAATGTCTTATTATCTAACACAATTGTTTTGCTCTTAAGTAAATGTGTTTAGATTTAAGGATGTTTTTACAAAAGAAACAAAAAAAGATTATTATTATGTATTTTTTTTGCAGTGGACCGTACGTGTTTTGAATTCTATCACCTGTCTGTTCCTTGTTGTTTTGGTGTCTTGCATTTCATTCTGGTCTGATTTGCATGTGAAGTCGGTTGCCTGGTATTTGTGCGGCTCCCTGAAGGATCTGCGCGTCTCTCAAACCCACAACTTGGCAACCGCCCAATATTTGGTCACCAATTATTTCTTCTTGATTGGCTTCTGTCTCCAGCACAATTAAACTCCACATCATGGCTAATTAGGATGGAGTTTGTAGGGTTTTTTTTTTTTTAAACTCACAAAGTAACTTTCTCTGAGGTGTGGGTGAATATCTCCCCCTGTCTGCTGATATGTTGGTTTCAGGTTTGATTCAGGGTTTCTAGCCCTTTAGACTGAGTTTCCTTGACTTTTAATGATTTTAAAAAAATATATATTTTTAGGTCTTTTCCAGGCCTGAAAATTAAATTTTTTAAAATTGTCTCTTATTTCCAGGTTTTCCATGACCATGTGAACCCTGTAGATTAGGATCAAATCTTTGTGATTGTGTGAGATAATGTGTTAAAAATCCCACATGCGAGCAAACAACCTTTACGTAACCATGATAGTGGGCCCAGCGCTGGCTGATGCACTAAAAGATGCTGTTTCAACCACGTCAACAGATCTTTCCTCTGAAAATCACCAACATTTAGCCTAGTTGATGATGCAATTTGAACTCAATCATTGCTGCCTTTAATCAGAGACCTTGGATAACAAAGTATTTGGACACTTAAGTCCTGCTTAAAACTGTCTGAATGTCATTGCATTAGAAAATATCAAACAAATGCTGCCGGAGCTTTTCTCAAAACTAACCTCACTTTTGAGTCATTTTTGCTCAATCAACAGGTGTCTTGGTGATTTTTAGTAGATGTATGATGCTCACACAGGTGTCTTAGCAGAGTAACCACAGGTGGAGTTCAGCACATTCACTATCAATATGAGACACTGCATGCCTTCATATTTAACACTATTGTTTTATCTTTTCAGACCTCACAGACTTGCTTGAAAGGTTGCTTGTGATCTATTTTTTTTCAAATAAATGACACTTGATTGGACATGTTGTTATATAACATAATGACATTCACATTTTGAAGTGTGACTAAAGTGTCCAAATACTTCTAAGAGCCATTGTACACACTGATATCATGTTGGTTATTTTCCGGTTCATGTTAAATAAGTCTGTCTGGTGTCTAGACATTTCAGTACATTCTTGTGTCCTAGTGTTTTTGTAAGTAAGTCTCTCTTTGTGTGTGTTTTGCTTGAATTATTACTTTCAGTCAGTCGTATTAAAGTTTTGTGTCATCTAAGTCTGACATATTTCCTAATGCAAGTGTTTAAACCCGAGTGTCAACAAACTATTTGTCATCTTTGAAAACCTGGATTTAGATGCGCTGATCTCAAACGAAACCTCTCCAAACTAAATGTGCTCTTTTTATAAGCCGTCTTGACATGAGTTTGCATTTTGTAACCATCTAGCAATTAGCCTAATCAACCAAGTGTACATGTCTTTTATTCAGATTATTGGTTAGTGGTTGCTGAGGGGAAAAAGCTCACACTAGCTCTCCAATTGCCTAAACTGCATCAAAAATGTGAACTTTTCTCAGTAATAATTGGCTGATTGTGCAGCCAGTGGCACGAGGGCATAACAGGAGATAAGTGCCCAGAGATACAGAACAGAACATGTTAGCAAAGCACTAGTTCTGAAGCTCTTGTGAATGTTAACAAAAGGCCTGAATGCCTCATTCCCAGCTGTGCTCATAGTCCCATTATAACACCCGAGCTTTGCTTTTATTTAACTGTTTGACATCAAGCCAAATTCTTACACAAGTACCAGAGTTTTCTGGATTAGCTGCCAAATTGATCTGTTTTATTGGCAGAAAATAAGTAGGTGCATACAGTCAAACTATACACAATCCTCAAACTAAAGATCTGAATCCTACTGGAACATCTAGCCAATGCTAGCTTCAGATGCTAACTGGTTGTACATGGTCATTAGCTGGCCCAAGTTGGTTTAAATGGTTTATGAGCTGGACTACTAGCTGATGGACCTGTTTTTTTGACCTAGTCAGTCATTTTAATAAGGCTCGTTAGAGCTGGTAGACCACCTTGGAACAGCAACAAACCAGCTACAATGTTCCAGGCTGGTCTAAAGTAGATGGTTATTTAGCTGAACTACAAGGTGGTGGACCTGGTTCCGACCAGTTGGACCATCTTGGTCGTGCTAGCTAGAGCTGGTAGACCATCATGGACACACAACAAATCAGCTGCCATATTCCAATCTGGTTTAGATGGTCTATTAGCTGGACTAAAAGATGGTTGACTTGGTTTTGACCTAGTTGGCTATCTGGGTCAGACTATGTAAGAGATGTATACCACCTTGGACCAGCACTAAACCAGCTACAATGTTCCAAACTGTATTAAATGGTCAGTTAGCTGGACTACAAGCTGGTGGACCTGGTTCCAACTAGTTGGACCATCTTGGGCACATTAGCTAGAGCTGTTAAACCACCATGGATGCAACAAACCAGCTGTTCCAAGCTTGTTTAGAAGGTCTATTAGCTGTACTACCAGCTGGTTGACCTTGTTTTGAACTAGTTGTCTATTCGGGTCGGGCTAGTAATAGCTGATGGACCACCTTGGACCAGCACCATACCAGCTACAATGCTTCAAGCTAGTTTAAGTGGTTGAAGAGCTACACATCTAGCTGGTGGATCTGGTTTTTAACCTAATTAGCTATTTGAGTGAGGCTAGTTAGAGCTGGTGGACCACCTCGAACCAGCATCAAACCAGTTACAATGTTCCAAGCTGGTTTAGATGGTTGATGAGCTAGACTACCAGCTGGTAGACCAGGTTTTGACCTAGTTTGCTATTTGGGTCAGGCTAGTTAGAGCTGGTGACCACCATGGACCAGCACCAAACCAGCTGCAATGTTCCAAGCTGGATTAGATGCTCGATTAGCTTGTTGGTGGACCTGGTTCCGAACAGTTGGACCATCTTGGTCACGCTAGTTAGAGCTGGTAGACCACCATGGACATACAACAAACCAGCTGCCATGTTCCAAGCTGGTTTAGATGGTCTATTAGCTGGACTACCAGCTGGCAGACCTGGTTTTGAACTAGTTGTCCATTTTGATCAGGGTAGTGAGCAAGGTTGACCACCTTGGACCAGCACCAAACCAGCTACAATGTTCCAAGCTGGCGTAGGTGGATTAGCTGGACTACAAGCTTGTGGTTCTGGTTTTGAACTGGTAGACCATCTTGGACAAGCAACAAATCAGCTTTCATGTTCAAAAAACCAGCCTGGTCAGGATTGTATGAGCTGATCTTTTTGTCCAGTAGGGCAAATGACTTGTGTCAAATTCTCTTATCTTAATCTTGTATTCTTACTCAACTCTCTCAGTAATGATTAGCTCAACGATTTCATACAGCCTTCTGTGTGTAGATTCCAAATACTCTTGTTTACCGTGTTTAAAAGCCCTGGAACAATGACAGTTCAGTTGGATGTTTTTGGTTTTCTCTGCTTATGTCGTGAAAGTCTGACCTTGTAGATGAAGTAAGGTCATTGTATTTTACCGTGCTACAGCATCTGCCATCTCCTAGCAACAACAGTCAGGGTGTGTTTTGGAATTTGTCCAGGAGTCGAGATTTTACAGGGAATTCCAATGGAATGAGTCATGTTGTCATGGCAACAGTGGCGCCAGTGAATGAGTAGTGTTTTTGGACATCAGCCAGTCAGATGCATGTTGTCACTAAGGGATTTTTAGTGTTGACAGGTATAACATCCATCAGCTTTTTGACTTGACATTTTGTGAGTTATTTACCACATAAAACAAGTATAGAGATCATGAGTATGCTGTGAACGATACCTGACAAAGGCTCTGTTCTAAATCTAGAAAGCTGTCTACCTAGACAGCATTTTTTTTCATCAGGTTGCTGTCTAGATAGGCAGCTCACTCGGTTTTCAAACACAACCACTGATTTACATCTAGAAAACAAATTTCCACCTTTTTGTCATGTCTGATTTGTGTAGTATATAATGTAATATCTTGCTCCGCTTCTGAAACAACTTTCCTTTTCTGTTGACATCATCAAACCCTCTTGTTTTTTTAAACCACCTGTCATATTGATACACTTAAGAGGTCGACCGATAGTGGATTTTGCCGATACCGATAACCAAGATGGTGGAAAAGGCCGATATCTGATTAATCGGCCAATAGTTGTTTTTTTGTTTTTTTAATCGATTTATAGAATGACCAAAGATTTCATAGTCTTTCCTTATTATGAGGCTACAAGAGTCCAAAATGAAAAAAATCCCAAAAGCAGCTTATTGTGCAACCAAAACTCCAATAATAACAATTAAGATTTGTTGCTTAACATGGGACTTTTAACTATAAACAAGGCCGAAATACACTTGAGCGTTTTATTTAAAAAATGATAGAGACTTGCTTCATATGCAAGTATTTAACAAATTAAGCTTTTAATATGCCTATACATTCACCAGATGAAGAATTTTTTTGTATGCATTTATATATATATATATATACACATTAATTATGTTAATTACGTGAAACTAATTATAGCAACTATCGGCACGATTAATCGGTAAACCGATATATCGGTCTACTTTACACCATCCAATCAACGACATATGTATAAAATCAAGTCTCTAACATTATCTCCTTGTTGAATATCTTTTATTCATAAATATGCCACATTATAGGAGTAAAATGGGTTGTATTTCGTGTTAATTTTCAAAACTGAAGCTTTTCATGACTTCTGCATGAAATAATTTTAAGATTGTAGTAATATTTGTGCTTATAACAAGAAAAACCATTCGCCAATTCGGTTAGAATAAAAACGCACTTGTTTTTATTGTAATTTTGTTCGATTTCTCTAAAAACTAGACTTAATATCTAATTCCGTAGTTTTTCTTGTTTTAAGGATGTTTAGATATTTATTTTTTTTACTGGAAAATAAGACAAAAATATTTAATTTTTTGCGGTGTAAAGGCACTAGTTAGTTTCTAATAGCTGAAGAATTTGATAGTTGACCCTTAATTGAAACATGAATTTCTAGACGTTCTAAAGGTCAAAGGGCAACCTTCGTGTCCACAAGGTTCAGTAATGAATTTTATGAAAGTATTTTAATATTACTCACACTTTTACAGTAACCAGAGCAGGTTTATGCAGGTAGGAATGGTCTCTAGAGCTATACAACAGACTCTGTGGTGGTTATTTAGTTTTTTAATGTATTTATCAGTGTTGGTTTGGTAATTATAAACCAGCTTTCTTTTTATCTCAATGCCTGCCTGACCCGACCGTAAGATAACCGTAAATTGCACCACCTTTACAAGAAATCACGTAGTACACTGTGATGTATTTAACAGAAGAAAGTAAAATTGAAATGGTGTGTGTGTTAACCGAAAGCCCTTCACCTCTTAAAACTCGTGAACAACACTTAAACAACCCCACCCATGCATACACACACCCACACACCCTGCTAGTGAAGGTGTATATTCTGGCTGACAGCCACCGAGTTCACCGCCCCACCCGCACACACCCAGATCCCAGAATGTCTTTCTCCTGCATACCTCAAGACGCTGTCACAGAACTTTGTACAGATGTTTTCTTGTGTCGGACACATGGCACAACACACGCCTCCAGATAGACTGTATGCATACCTATAAATTAAACCTGTATGACCATAAATGTTCTGGATTAATTATGTACAGTGGCCCTAAATCGTGTCACACGTCTGGATATCATTGGATTAGACTGAAAGAAAGAAAGATAGTAAATGTCTCTTGTGTGGAATTAATTTGAATTGGGTGACAATGACAGCAGCTTTGCACCGCTAGAATTTAATGAGGCAGAACTACAGTTAAAATATTTAACACAACTCATTTGATTAATCACCTTGAAGCTCCACACGGCAAAGAGTATGACAAGTTTTTTTTTTAAAAGCTAAAGCTGTTTCATCAATCAGAGTTCAGTAAAGGTGAGTTAATAATGTGCTTTTTGTTTCACTGTTTTGTTTATTACTGAAAGTTGCTCAGAAACATGGAAGACATGTAAAGACATGTAAAGACATTAAGACAATGAAGTTATTTTGTAAATTTCAGTGATTTAAAACAAGATTGCAAAGGAGAACCATCAAACTGTTTTGGTATCGAAATAATCAGGTGTCATATCGGCAGGCGATTTTTTTTTTTTTTTTTTTTTTTTTAATTAATTTATTTTTTGTATCAGTGCATCCCTAAATGTGACACTTTGTGGTTGTTAAACGTATAGATTAATATACTAATGATAATAATTATCGTTAAATATAAAAAAACTTTTACATAACATACAGTTTGATAAGACAGTAGGGATGGGACAATATATCGAATTTGGATATATCGCGAACCAAAAAAATTATGAACCATGTCGTGGCATAACTCGATGTTTCGAAATCTGCAATGTTGTTTTTTGTAAATGTGATCATAAATAAAATGACCCGTCAAACATCATAATCTCTCTATCACTTGATTTTACCACTACTGCGCTTTTTTCTACACTGTTTACAGGCTTCACACAAGGTCCTTAAAGTGCTTGAATTTAGATTTTAGAAATATAAGTACTGGAATAACGGGAAAATCGCCTTGTTTTGATGAACGGTGCTTGAGTTGGAGTTTTCTCCGTGTAATGTGTGTCCATCAAAGATGAGGCGGCGACTCTTTCATTGAATAATGTGTGTTAATAACATTTCTGTTCTTTACAGACAGATAAAAAATAAATATTAATTTTAATCTCACGATGTTCGCTGAACCTGAACACTGTGAGCGCCTCGTTGAACTCTTAAAGTGACAGTAACCTTTTTAGTGTTTCTTATACAAATGAATGTAAACTCAATGTTTTTACTTGTAAATTGTACACATTATTTCAATCAGTGATTGCTCATATCATTATTATATATATACAATTTTATGATATAATATTAATTCATATAATGTAGAATTTCTGTATTTTTACAAAGTTACATTTTTATTATAATAATGATGACAAACAAATGATTCAAAAAATCAAATATTCAGGACTATTTTTGTTTTGTTCAGATCTATTGCTTGTTCTTCACCTGATCAGCCTGAATGTAGCCCGCTATTTTTGAAAGTTTATTTGTGATTAGCTTTCTGTAAATGTCCATGTTTGGGGAAAAATCTGCTGTTGTGAGATTTCTGCTGTGATTTCTGTGAATGTTTGATGAATAATTGTGTTTATTATATACAACTGAATTAGTTCCCATTACAAGGGCTTAAACTGTGTGTGTGTGTGTGTGCCACATCATGTTTCCCATGAGTTAATCAAAAAGTGATTCAACAGATGCATTTTAAAACCTATTCTATTAGCATGTGTGACGACCAGTCAACCAGAAAATCACACACACACACACTGATGTGTGTTAGGCTGGACCAAACCCAAACACTGTTACTAACCGAAAAAAAAAAAGAAGAAAAACCACAACAAAGCTGTGTTTAGTTCAACGTGAATGCCCGTTCATCTGCCATGGCACACGTAAGTTACACTGACAATATCCATTTCAAACTCTGATCTAACCTGTTAATCAAACTAAATAGAGTGAGGAAATACAAGGAGAAGAAAGCCGTAAACTTAGAAATGATTTACTCAACTTTGTCCTGTAATATCTCTCAAAGCCTATTAGTGCTGTTTATTAATGCAAGCATCACTGTTACTAATGCTCATGTTTAATGTTAGTGGTTTATACGAACCTTGAGTATTAGCTAAACTTCAGCGTGTTTGATTTTACTTTTCTAAGTGGTCTTACGATTTTCACCTGGTGGACAATAAAATGCAACAAGCACCCAGAACGCCCTAGCAACCATATAGTAACACTATAACAACCATTTAGTATCCTTAAGCAACCACAGAGCAACGTCCAGGCAACCACCCCAAACATCCTAACGGTTTAGCAACAAGTGTGTTTTTTTTATTTTATTTTTTTTATTATTTTAAATCAAGAAAATTTTCCCTTTTATCAGTCTTATCAATGAATCTTATGAAAACCTTTTTAAAGAATTCAGGGTTTGCGTACTTTCCCATGATTCTAACGGCAGATGTACAAACAGGTTTTGTGTTCGGTGAGTGATGGATTGAGCAGGTGGAGGACAATGTTTGCTTAGTTCAGGTTCACAACAGACACTTCGCTCAGAGTTATGTCGGATTTCTTTCAGGTCACTGTGGAATTTATTTCTGTCTGAGGTGTTTTTGCGTAATCGCCTCGGTGAGATTTGAGGTTAGAAATCAAAGACAGACAGATGATGATGTCATCAGTGTTTTGTTTCCCACAGTGCACATTGCTGAGGCTCTCTGAACGTCTAGAAGTGATTATAATCATCTCAGAAAACGTTGGTGACTTCAGACGAACTGGTGCTAGTGTTCAGAATAAAATATTAGTTTACGATATACGGTTTTACCGATTAATCGGTGCCAATACTTGCTTTTTGGAACAGCAAACTATAGTTTTTTTTATTTTATTTTTATTCCTCCATAAATAAACCTCATCTGGTGAAATTATATACATATATTAAGTGCTGTCAGTTGATTCAAATTTTAATATTACGAATAATCGCATAATTTTATAGTTAATCACGATTAATCGCAGATTTTGAAAGTGCTGAAATTGGACTCCATATACTTCTTTCCCTGTCAAAATTGACTTTTTTCCTTCTTAGGAAAGAAAACAAAACAAAATGTAACAATAATGCTTTATTAACATTTTCCAAACAAAACCTTTCACAGTATAAAGATCAAAATGCCCTAAAATAGCACCAATTCAAGTAACATTAAATGTTTCTGTGGCAGACAGGTCTCTTGATCATCATGGAGGAAGCGAGAATCAGGTTTTCAACCAAAAAGACTTTAAATAAACAAAGTACAGATGTAAAACTGCTTTTCAGCATAACCAAAAAACACGTGCGCACACACAAACACTGCTTCGTGCATCTCTCTCTCTCTTCAACTGCGAATCCGGCTCCTCTTTATCCCTCTCTCGTCTGATTGCGATCATTCTCCCCCAGCCGTCCCACCTCATCGCTCCGCCATGCCACGTAGTATTCCATTCCGTCCACCTACATCTTGTTCTGCTTTTAGTGCTGACACATAATGATACTTCATACGAATTGTCTAGTAATAATTAGCTGACGATTCAAAAGCTCAGCAGCAACGGGTAAAAAGTTGAAATTATTTTGGTAACACTTTACAGTAAGTTTCCATTTGTTAACATTAGTAAACAACAGTAGTTAACATGAACTAACAATGAACAATACTTATTAGCATTAATCTTACAACCCCAATACCGAAAAGGTTGGGACAGTATGAAAAATGCGAATAAAAACAAAAATGAGTGGTTTGTAAATTATAATCACCCTTTGCTATATTGAAAGCTCTACAACTAAACATTACATGATGTTTTACCCTGTGAATTTCATAGTTTTTTTGTTTTGTTTTTAAATGTACAGCAATTTCAAATCAGATGATTGCAACACGCTCCAAAAAAGTTGGACAGTCAAGTGTTTACCACTGTGTAACATCACCATTTCTTCTAATAACACTTATTAAGCATTTAGGCACTGAAGACACAAGTTTATTAAGTTTAGAAAGTGGAATTTTCCCCCATTCATCCATTATGTAAGTCTTTAGCTGCACAATTGTACAGGGTCTTCATTTTTTGCCGTATGGTGCTTCATAATGCGCCACACATTCTCAATTGGACACAGGTCAGGACTGCAGGCAGGCCAGTCTAGCACCCGCACTCTCTGCTTACACAGCCATGCACTTGCTATCCGGGCAGTATATGGTTTGAAGTTGTCCTGCTGGAAAATGCTGGGACATCCCTGGAAAAGATGGTGCTGGATGGCAGTATATGTTGCTCCAATATTTGTACATATCTGTCTGCATTTATGGTTCCCTCACAGATGTGCGAGTTACCCATGCCATGGGCACTGACACACCCCTGGCACATACAGACACTGGCTTTTGAACCTGATGCTAATAACAGCTTGGATGGTCCTTTTCCTCTTTGGCCCGGATAACACACGATGGCTGTGTTTTTCAAAAACTTTTTTAAATGTGGACTCATCAGACCAAAAAACACAGTTCCACTGTTCTACTTTCCATCTAAGATGAGACCGAGCCCAGAGAAGTTGGCAGCACTTCTGGACAGTGTTGATGTATGGCTTCTCCTTTACATAGTAAAGTCTTAACTTGCATCTGTGGATGCAGCGGCGAGTGGTGTTGACTAACAAAGGTTTACTAAAGTAATCCCAAGCCCATGTTCATGATATCCATTACAGATGAATGATGTTTTTTAAGACAGTGACGTCTGAGGGATCAGAGATCATGTGCATTCAGAAGTGGTTTTCGCCTTGCCCTTTACGCACCAAGATTTGACCAGTTTCCTTGAATCTTTTAACTATATTTTGCATTGTAATCCTTCCAATTTTATCTTTGGGGAACATTGTTCTCAAAGTGCTGGATTATTTGCTGAAGCATCTGTTGGCAAATTGACAAGTCTCAAATGATTCTTGCTCTTGAAGGACTAGGCTGTTTTCGGAGACTCCTTATATACTATAACACGATTGCCTCACCTGTTTAACATCTCCTGTTTCACATCGCCTTGTTATTTCAACTCGTCAAATTGTTATTAGTCTTAAATTTGCCCCTGTCCAAATTTGAGCGAAATGTCGACAGACCCTTTACGGGAGGACTCCAACAAACTGCGCAGTGGTCCCTCATCATTGCCATATATTGTGTTTGGCTTTTAGGGGATAGTTAAGATTTGATGTGCATCTGTGGTAAAATTCAAACTTACAAAGGATGCAAAGTGCTTTTATTTTTGTCACAAGTCCCATCTGGCTTTGTTTCGTTAGAGGTGTTTTGACCATCACTTGATCATTGGCACAGAACCGCTGTTGTGTTTCTGGTGTGTACAGAGTAATGTCGCCGCCAGACACTAATATGAAAATTTGGTGAATACTTATTTTAATTAATCACGCGTTAATGCATTAATTTTGACAGCTCTAATATATATGCATTATATATACAAAACTCTTCATCTGGTGAATATATAGGCTATAAAAATCTTAAATAGTTAAATATAGAGCATTTTGATGGAGCAAAGTCTCATTTTTTAAATTGATGCATATTTCAGGCTTGTTTATAGTTAAAAGTTATGCACCAAATCTTAATTTTCTGGTTATTATTAGAGCTTTGGTTGCACAATAAACTCATTTTGGGATTTTATTCATTAATTCCTCTTGTAGCCTCAATGTACAATATGTGCGATTTTTAAAAACTATCGTCCGATTAATCGGTTATCTGCCTTTCCACCACCTTAGTTATCCGTATCGGCAAAAACCCACTATCAGTTAGCGTATAAATAGTCTTTTCCAGAAAATTACCTACAGTTACCAGTTTAGAGGTCATGTGTGAACACGACCCTTATGAAAATGCTAGTAAATTTTGCTCTTGTCAATTTTCCTTAATGCAAAGTTGTATCATTATCTATAAATTTCCTTATTGATGGATTTACCAGTAAAGGCAATCCAACGATTTTTCTGTAATTTACCTGGTTGCATGTGTGAACGGGGCTAATATCATATTAACCTTTAAAGACAGACTTGCCGTGAGCTCTGGGGTCGTTTATCGATGGGATATGCTTCTGTTGAAGCCATAAAAACATGATATTTAAACTTCATTTAAAAACAAAATCAGCAGTATGCAACATTGTTCTCACATCACCTCATTACGTTGCATGTTTAAGTAAGTTGCATCCATTTTTTCAAAATGAATTGCATTTTTAATTCAATTTTGTATAAATCACAGTTGCTATTACTTCCAGTTTATCACACTGAAAATGGAAGGTCAAGTCGAGAGCATTGCATTGTAAGATAAAGGATGCAGTGTGCTCTGTTGTATACTGCACATCTTAACAAATGTTTTGCGTTATCAGGGGATTCTAATCAATCAATGCATGCATGCATACTGAAAATGTGCATACTGCACACCGTAAACATACTGTGGAAATATTCAGTCACAGAGATGTTTTGTTCCCATGATGGCTTTGAGCATTGCTGGCAAAATTCGGCCAAACTGAGTGTCCATAACGAGCCGTCTGTCTCCTCTTCTGTCCACCTGTCTGTCTATCCGTCTCTCCTTCAGTGCTCCAGACAGACTGTGTTCTCTTGTTCCAGCACATCTAATGATGAATCATGAATCATAAAATTGTCATCATCACACTCTCTGATGAAGTGACGCTCAATCATAGCAGTCGAGCTGTTCGTGCACTATTCTGTGTTTTTTCTTTAGATGTTACATTCAAAATTGCCTGCGTCTTAAGCATGCACACGAAAAATTATTAGCATGTGCCAAGAGTTTCTAAAATGTCATACGTTAGCGATTTAATTTTTTTTATTGTGAGGTCTGTGAAATGCTTGACGGGGCAAGTAAAGATTTGAATTTTGTTATTGCATGCTTGAAATCGCAGCATTCAGGATGCCTCGGGTCAGTTCACTGTGTTAAGACTTTACCAATACTGATAGTATGTATGATAGGTGTCAGTATGATGTCCGAGACCTCTGTTTTGGCCTGAGAAACATCAAAAATTTCTCTGCAGAGCTTTAAAACCACATGTAGAATAATCTTTTATACGCTTGTATTTGTGTTTGTCAGAATCCTGCAGAAAGTGATTGATCGAGTAACATCAGTGTCTGAGATTTACTACAGAAAGTCAAAAGGAGATAAACCACGTGAACCAACAGTGAGTACACACAAACATACACACATACACGTAAGACTTTATAATACATTTTATAGTCATTAACAAACATTACATAATGTGTGAAAGATCTGTAGCTCATGTAGCACACAATAATTATGAATATACAGTATATTATGTCCATCCGTTTCATGACTATTGGAATGTAGATTAAGTAATTATCTATTAAGCATTATTTAATGATTTAATGTTTGCTAATGACTTATTAAAGTTGTTATAAAATGTTACTGAGACACTCCTACACACAGCTGCAGTCACTCATGCACAAGAGCTCAATGCATTACATGCATCATTTGTGCATGAGAGATGAACATTTTTGCTTCACTATTCAGGGCTCAAGACTAAAAAAAATGAATTGGGAGCCACTGACTCCTAAACTGAAACAGTAAGGAGCCAAATGGCTGTTTTTAGTCTCCAAATCACAGATCTGCTTGATTTAGTTTGTTGTTCAGAAACAAGATAGAAATCTGAAGAAAAGACGCATTAATCAGAGGTTTAATAAACACAGTTGAGAAGATAAGTTTGCATTCCCTTTTGTCTCATATGTTCACACCCCTTTCATAATTTATACAAATATAAGAGATACAGTGTTTTTATTTAGTGCTGCTCTTCAGAATCTACATTACAGATATTTATATGAAGTATAGTATGCTTATAGTAGTGTGTTGTCTTCTTGAGCATCAGTGAATGTTTGCACCTTGTGTAATAGTTGTGTACGAGTCCCTTAGTTGTCCTCAAGTGTCAAAAGCTTGATCTCATATATATATATATATATAATTTAAATTGATTTAAAATATTGCCTTAGTCTTTCTTTACTGTTACCGGATGGCCCCAGACACCGAGACTACAAGAGTGCAAATTGAAAGAAATTCCAGATGCAGTTTAATGTGCTTCTGCAATCTCAATCAATAATTACCAGAAGACACAATACGGGACTTTTAATTATAAAGAAGCCCGAAATACACATGGGACTCTTATTTTGAAATGTCTGCGCTCCCAGTTGTGAACTCACCGACGGCTGATTCACTGAGAAAGTGACTCTGATTCAAACCTGAGCTCCTGAGTTCAAACCCTCAGTTCTTTTCAGGTGATTCGTGAAAAAGATCCGGTTCAAAAGAGTCATTTGTTCAGGACTCTCTCGCGCTGGGTTTGTTGTTGCGTGCGGTGCAGCGAGCTCGTCAGAAACAGAACGGGTGAAAAGCGGCGCGAGACACACTGGCGCTCTAAAAATATATTCAATAACTCACAAGATGATATCTGAGGAAACTGCATATGAACGCACACAACCCGACTGTCACCAATGGCGACTAGATTTTAAATTATTGTCACAATCAATTATTTTTGGTCGCATTTGCAACCATTATCAGTCGCAGTCTGGAGCCCGTTATTTATGTGTCCAGTTGTAGAAGTAACCAATTGGAGTAAAGAACCAGCTGGGACACAAAGAGGGGGTCTGATCCCAGTATGCTTTGCTGTAGTGTGTGTGTGTGTGTGTGTGTGTGTGAGAGAGAGAGAAAGAGCTGTGTAAACACGCATCCCGTGTTTATTTGAGGGTAGGTAGATCAGGGATAACCAGCCTGACAGGAACCACTGTTTACACTATTTACACTCGTTCACCTCATCCCTCACTTTCTTTCTTTCATTTCATTTTTGTTTGCTCTTTTTTTTTTTTTTTTTTTTTTTCATCCTGTTTTTCGTTTCTTTTGTTTCATTTGTTCTTTCATTCCGGCTTCTGGCTTTCTTTCGTTTGTTGTTTTGTTTGTTTCATCTTTCTTTTGCTTTCCTCTGTTCTTGTTTTGGTTTTATGTTTTATTATTTGTTTGCTGTCTTTCATTTGTCAGTTGTTTCTTTCATTTGTTCATTCTTTTGTTTGTCTTGACTTTTATTTGTTTCATCTTTCATTTCTCTCTTTCATTTGTCCGTCTTTTCTTTTTTTCGGTCTTGCATTTATTCATTTTATCTTTTTTTGGTCTTCTTTCGTTTGTTGTTTCGTTTGTTTCATCTTTCATTAGTTTCTTCTTTTCTTTTTGCTTCCGTTCTTGTTTTGGATTTGTTTTATCTTTTGTTTGTTCTCTTGCATTCATTCTGTCTTTCGTTTTTTCATTTCTGCATTTCATTTTGTCTTGTTCATTCAACCTTTTATTTGTTCTTTAAATTGTTCCATCTTTAATTCAATTTATTTGTCTTGCATTTACATATTTGTCATTTGTTTCTTTCATTTGTTCTTTTTCATTCATTTGTTCTTTTGTTTGTCCTGCAATTGTTTCATCTTTTGTTTTCTCTCTTTCGTTCATTCTCTTTCATTTGTCCATTGGTTCATTTGTTCTTTTCATTTTGTCTTCTGTCTTTTGTTGTTTTATTTGTTTCATCTTTCATTCGTTCCTTTTACGTTTGCATTCTTCCGTTCTTGTTTTGGATTTTTGTTTAATCTTTTGTTTGTTATCTTGCGTTCATTCTGTCTTTCATTTGTCCGTTTCTTTAGTTTCTGTTTCATTCTGTCTTGTTCGATCTTTTGTTTGTTCTTTCATTTGTTCCATCTTTAATTCAATTTATCTTTCGTTCTTTTTGTCTTGCATTTATTCGTTTCATCTTTCGTTTGCTGTCTTTCATTTGTCATTTGTTTCTTTCATTTGTTCTTTTTAAGTCATTCATTTCTTTTTTGTCTTGCATTTATTTGTTTCATCTTGTTTCTCTCTTTCATTCATTCTCTTCATTTGTACATCATTTCTTTCGGTCTTGCATTTATTCATTTCATCTTTCGTTGGCTCTCTTTTGTTCATCCTGTTTTTCGTTTTTCCATTGTTTAATTTGTTCTTTCATTCTGTCGTCTGTCTTACATTTGCTTGCTTCCGTTCTTGTTTTTGTTTCATCTTTTGTTTGTTCTCTTGTGTTCATTCTGTCTTGTTCGTTTCATCTTTGGTTTGCTGTCTTTGTCAGTTGTTTCTTTCATTTGTTCTTTTTCATTCGTTTGTCCTTTTGTTTGCCTTACATTTATTTGTTTCTTTCATTTGCTCTCTTTTGTTCATTCTGTCTTTCATTTGTCTGTTGATTTGTTTGTTTCGTCTTTCATTCGTTTCACCTATCAATTGCTGTATTTCATTTTTTTGCATTTATTCATTTTATCTCTTGTTTGATCTTTTATTCGTTCTGTCTTCTGTTTCATTTGTTTTATCTTTTGTTCACTTTCGTTCCATCTTGTATATCTGTTCTTTCTATCATACTGTATTTTGTTCATTCTCTTTCTTATTTAGGAAGCTATAAGCCGTGTTTGGACGATGAAGTTTTGTGAACAGATCTGTTCTGATATCATTCCTCTATAATCCCTCGTTTCAGCAGCTGTTACGGCCGAATAACCTCTTTAAAATGAGCCTCATTTGCATATTACCCTGTTAATGCTTGTTCTCTTTTTTTTGGCCGATGACATAAATAGCAAACGTCTGCCAATAAGTCCCTATTTCATTGCACCCTCTCTTCACCTGATTGCTCTGTGTGTGGCAGTGTGTGTGTGTGAAGCAGGTACAGATAAAAAAATCAAGTTCAAGCACATCTTGATATTCGAGGACGGTTCCAAAGGTGTGTCTTTCCTCCTTCCAGTAAATTTGCAAAGAATTTCTTGCTTGCCAGGTCCGTTCTTTGTTGTGACACCCTGTTGGGTTTGGCATTTTTTTTTTCTTTATACGTAATGATTTGTTGCATAAGCTTGCCTTCAAAACCAAAATTAGCCTGGTCCTTGTAACTCAAGTTGGTACTTGATTAGGACAGTCACATAATACCATCAGCACAGTTGTGAAGTAATTGCTTGATTCCCTTGAAAGACATACAATAAAAAACAAAATCCATGTAATCCATGTAATCCATGAGCACTTTACAATATCTTTTAAACTAAGCGATTTAATCCGAACCAAATGGAAATTTTGATTGTCAAATTTTTTGCAGTGTTACTGAAAAGAGGACATTCTGAAAATAAACATTACCATTAAATTACACACAAAATACAATTTTGAGTAAACGATACTGTAAATGCAACAATTATGTAATCAAAAAAAAATGTCCAAAAAATGCAAAACACATGGTTTAACCGGTTAAGTAAGTAAACAAAATAATTACAGTGCATCTAAATGCAGCTGTTGATGAACTTTGCGTGAGTTCTTGACTTTAAACAAGATTCTTGTGTTTCTTCCGCACAGATGTCACATGACCACATCATTCGGTGTTCTTTGATGGTTATATCAGCTGTTCAGATCAAATGCAACTGTGTCATAGCAATACATCATTAATGTTTCCTTAATTAAACACAAATGACATCTTAATTCTGTGGTTTGTTTGTTCATATAATCACTCATTCGTTCATGTTTTTAATTCCTGAGGCCGTCCGTGTTTTTCGTGTTTTGTTGTATTTGTCTTTGTCCCTGGAAAAAAAAACAGTCAGCAGATCTTGCCTCATAAATTAACAGGAATGTGATTGGAAGGGATTGTTTTGTTCCCACCTGTTTAAAATGCTGTTGTTCTCTCATTATCTGAGCTCATCTTTCACTCGAAGAGAATTCAGTTGGTAGAGAGAGACTCAGAGTGAAATCATGACAGTTTGGTTGAATTCACACACACAAGTAGTTTGTGATGTTTACTAAGTCAAGTATCTCTATTACTACTATTGGTTAGTGCTGTTATTAAACGTTCAGTGTGTAAGTGGTCCTGCAGCATTTGAATGTTCCCTCAAATCATGCGTGTTGTTGAGGAGAGGTGTGCTGTTACTTTACTAACAGATCACATGTAACATTTTCACCTGAAAAAGGCCCATAGACTTACATTTAAGGAGGGACTCCAGTCAGAGCTAGAGAGCAGAATATAGAGTATCATTGGGGAAAATATTATCAGGATGGGCTCTTTTAATCTAGACAAGTAAACAACTCCCTAAGATCCACCCAAAAACCCTAGCAACACTTTAGCAACCACTCAGAACACCTAAGCAACCGAATAGCAACGCCCTAGCAACCACTTAAGACACCCTAGCAGCCATATACTAATGTAATAGCAACCACTCACAACACCCTAGCAACACCCTGGTAACCATCTAGCAATGCTTTAATAGATTAAAAGAGCCCATATACTGTAAGTCTGTGGGACTTTTTCAGGTGAAAATGTTACATGTGATCTGTTAGTAACACCCTAGCAACCTTATTGTTATGCCCTAGTAATCACCTAGCAATGCTTTAGCATCACCCTAGCAAGCACCTAGCAATGCTTTAGCAACCACTCAGAGCATCTTAGCCAACTATATAGCAATGACCTGGCAACCACCCAGAACACCCTAGTAACGACCTAGTAATGCTTTAGCAATCACCCGCAACACCTAAGCAACCGTATAGCATCCACCCGTACGCAACACCCTAGTAATCACCTAGTTACATTCAAGCAACCCCTAAGCAACCATGTAGGAATGCCCTAGCAACCACCCACAACACCCTAGTAATGACCTAATAATGCTTAAGCAACTAATAAAAACACCTAAGCAACCATTTAGCAACTCCATAGAAACCACCCACAACACCCTAATTACTAACTTAAAACGCTTTAGCAACACCTCAGAGCACCCAAGCAACCATATACTAATATCAATGCCCTAGCCACCACCCACAACATCCTAGCAATACCCTAGTAATGACCTAATAACAATTTAGCAACCACTCAGAGCAGCTAATCAACTGTATAGCAAAGTCCTAACCACCTAGAACACCGTAGTAACGAACTTGTAACGCTTTACCAACAACCTGCAACACCCAAACAACCATATAGCAATGCCCTAGCAACACCCTAGTAACCACATAGCAATGCTCTAGCAACCTCCAACAACATCCTAGCAACACCCTAGTGACAACATAGAACAACCTAGCAACCACCCAGAACACCCTAGTAATGATGTAGTAACTCTTTAGCAACTGCTCAGAGCACCCAAGCAAACATATACTCTAGCAATGACCTAGCAACCACCTACGACACCCTAGCAACACCCTAGTAATGCCTTAGCAACCATTCAGAACATCTTAGCAATCGTAGAGCAATGCCCTAGCAACCACCTTCAACACCCTAGTAATGACCTAGTAATGCTTTAGCAGCTGCTCAGAACACCTTAGCATCCTAATAGCAGTGCCCTAGCAACAACCCGCAAACACCGTATCGTTGCAGTGAATGGTAAACTCTCCTCCCAGTTTCTTAAATAAAATAAAATAAATACAAATCTAAAGTAAGTGGTTTCTCCCCTCAATACAAACGAAGAGAAAAGTGGATTTTTTTCTTATCTGTGTCTGTTTCTCTTGACATTGTGCCAGTCCCTCAGGGTGTCTCTTGGTTCTAGATGAGTGTTTTGGAGCGGTTTGTTTGCTGAGGTCTATATAAATGTTCTGTCTGAGGTCTGACCTCTGACCTCTCCCCTCGTCTCATCTCCTTCACATGACATTAGATGTGAATCCAGAGAAAATGTAAAGCCCAGATCATCAGCTCAGAGCCTCCTCACAGATAAACGGTTCATTACATACAGTCAGATTGGCAGGGATTATTGGAAATGTTTGATTACAGATTTATTTATTTTTTTAATATCTCCCTGTTGTCAGAATTGTCATGTTCTGTGCAGGAGTTGTATTAATAGTCGTGTTCACACATACAACCTTTTCCAGAAAATTACCTATGATTTCCAGTTTAGAGGTCATATGTGAACACGACCCTTTTGATAATGCTGGCAAATTTTGCTCTGTCAATTTTCCTTAATGTGAAGTTGTATCATAAATTTCCTTATAGATGGCATGTGTGAACAGCACATTTGGTACATTTCCCAGTAAAGGCAATCCAACGATTTCCTGTAATTTACCTGGTTGCATGTGTGAATGGGGCTAATATGTGTATCTCTCTCTCTCTCTCGTAGCGATGGCTGCTGATTCTCATGTGTGTAATATGTTGTTGTGAGTTGACAGATGGTGTTGTGGACCGTCCTGTTGAGTTTTTGTGTTGTACCGTGGTGAAATCTGGTGTGTGCATGAGTAGCGCCCTCTAGTGGTGGAATCACTTTAACAGAGAGGACATCTGATTTCACATAAATTTGTATGTTTTTAAGGATAGAATGATGGTGTATAAAATTGAATGAGCTGCTCAGAATGAAACAAACTAAAATGTAGTAGGAAATTAAGTATTAACTGTAACTTGTGCATGTGACAGGACTATTTGCTTTTAGGATTCGCTATATGTTACATCTCTCTCTGTGTGTTTGTGTTTTACAGATCAAGATCTGAAGGAGACGACAGAAGGAGTTTGTGAGCGGTCAGTAGTGAGAGGCTGAACATCCCCTACAAAGTGCACTCGACTTTGAGACACTGTGAGTGAAACTTTTAGTGTCTGTCAGCTAGTTTTACTTCACATCTATATAAAGACTCACTCGCTGTATGGGTAAATCTCACAAAACTTGTCAAGAACATGTTGAGGGCACATTTCAACCCCAAATCAAAAAGTAAAGTGTTTAAAGTTGGTTTAAAAGAAAATCAAGCCTATTTTTAGGGCTGTTAAGATTTGTGCTGTTGTTTGTGACACATTATTTTTTATAATTGTCATTACTGTAATGTGTCTGGATGTTTCACATGTGATTTCTTTTTTACCCCTCATAATTCTCATTATTCTATCTGTGATTCTCATTACGTTCTTATTACTACATTTACAGTATTTTTTTATATATATATATATATATATATATATATATATATATATATATATATATATATATATATATATATATATATATATTACACAAAAAATAAATGTTTAAAAATCTCCATAAATTAATGGCAGAATGCCATTTATTTATGCAGATTTAAGAAATTAATTTTTTGTGTAATATTTAAAAACAATACTGTATTTTTTGTTTATATAATATATATTGCACTTTTTACACATATTTTTAAAAATGGGCATAAATTAATGGCAGTACAACATTGTTTTTTTTTTTGTGTGTGTGTAATATAAAAAATGCTGTATTTTTTGGTTATATATATATATTGCACTTTTTACACCATACATTTAAAAAAAATCAGCATAAATTAATGGCAGAACAACATTGGTTTTTTTTTTGTGTAATATTAAAGAAAATGCTGTATTTTTTGGTTATATTGCACTTTTTACACATACATATTTTTAAAAATGGGCATAAATTAATGGCAGAACAACATTGGTTTTTTTTTTGTGTAATATAAAAAAAATGCTGTATTTTTTTTGGTTATATTGCACTTTTTACAATATACAATTTCAAAGCTGATATTTTACAGTTTTTAAATATATCATATTGTTTTTTGCATTATAGTAACAAATTTAGAGGGTAGAATGTAAGAATGCAAAAATCGTAATCTTAAAACGGGCTTAATTGTCTTTATGCAAGAAATATGCGATTCATCTGTTTTTTGTTTTTTTTATTTTATTTATTCTGAAACCTCTTTTGGCCTTTTGTATTTCAGTGTGAAAGAGCAAGAGTGCACTACAGAAGTGTATTGTAGGTGTTTTGTGGAGCGGGCTCTAAACAACCTGCTGAACAACGACACAAATTCAGCCTACTGACCAACGGGATGCCAGGAATGAGTGCACAGGAAACTAGCATGGTAAATACACACCAGTGTTAAGACTCACTTGTGAACACACTACAGTCTCATGAATTTCTCTGCACAAAACACATTTAATAGATCAGAAAAAACTCTTTATCTGCTGTCCATATAGACTGGTTTCCCAAAAAGTTCTTTGTATTAGCATGGTACAGAAACAACACGGAATGTCCAAACTCCAAAAAACCTGGTAATACCACAGTACCTTTTTAAAGTACCATAGTACTTTTATAATAAAAGTCAAACTTTTATAAGTAAAGTTCCAAAACGTACTACAGTATGCACTGTGGAAATAAATTGTTTTTATTTTTGTTGTACATTTTCATTGACGTACCTACAAGAATTCTGTTGGAAATGTATATACCATGGAATGTGATAATCGTTCAGTACCATGGTATATATCGAAGAAACATGGTATTACCATCCACTATACCATGGTTCTGCCGCAGTACGTTATTGTAAGAGAAAGTATAAAGGTATTTATTCTACTCTTCATCAGTATTATTGTTTTTTTGTTCAGTAAAAATATCTTAACATCCTTAAAACAAGATGCACCGATATATTGTCTGATATATTAATCGGCCAAAACCATCTGCATATCGATTACAGCCATGAAAACACTGAGATGAAAACCCGATGGTTGATTTATAATTAATTAGTAACACTCTTTGTAAAAACTCCAGAAATAATATTAGCTGTATTATGTAGAATGGTTGGCACTCCTAAGAACGTGTAATATTTAGTTTTTATTCTTTCTCTTTCAAAACTCCATAAACGGACGTGACCGTTGTGAAAACGGCACTTACCTATAGGCTACATGGTGAGGAAAATCATTCAAAACTCTTTGAAACCAGCAGACTTTGACTTCTGAGACATCGGTATGATATCCATTAATACTGCATGATTGATTGAATTAAGATTGAAATCACAATATGGCTTTGTGCGATTACTAAACTTTAAAAGACTGTTTCTTCAGTCAGCACTGTGTGAGCAAGCGGCGCCCTCTAGCGGTCTGGACTGCATTATCCATTATCTATTTTATCACTATAATACAGAGTTTAAAAGGGGGTTTTGTTCCTTCGGTTAAAATGTTTTATTTTTCCATGATCTGGTCGACATTTCTGTGGAATTGCCCAACATATATGCATAATATGAATATGTAAAGTTCTATCATATAAGTGCATACATGTAAAATGTGAGTTTGTTGTTTTGAACTGCAAAAGAAATGTTTTAGAAGTCATATTTTAAAAGTTTAATTCCAAATTAAAACCGTGATCTGATCTGCAAAATATTGGTATCAGCCTATAATTGTTTTGTTTTTTATTGTTGGTGTTGTTAAAATCGGTATCGGCGAAAAATGTTCATCCCTAATAAATGTACTTCGAAAGATGGTGTAAGATATAAAGTTATTTTCACTTTTTCGAGGTTTTTAAGCATAAACTTCAATAAAGGTATTGTAAAATATATTGTTTAAGGATGTTAACTAGATTTACAGTAACACAAAAATACTGATTATAAACAAAGTATTTGTAGGATATTTTGTATATACTGTACTGTTTACCTAAATTTTTAAAGAATGATGAAGGTGATATTTCTCCGTTAAACACGTTGTGTCATTGTGGCGACTGCAGGTGTGTGTGAGAGAGTCTTTTGATATGTATATCTTTAAACTGCTCCAGATGTTACTGATGTTTTAGATGAATCTGTATCGTATAGAACATCTGTCCGCTCACCTGGCAGCTCTCACGCTCGTCTCTTCTGTCAGACCGCGTTTCTCCTTTACCATGTGTTGTCATTCACTGTTTTTCTTTTATACGCACATTCTGTTGTATTTCTCCTGAGATTATGATGTTGTCGTTTGATGCTGGATGAGAATGATTCCTTTTATCTCTGATAGCACGCAAGCATGTATTAATAATGCTGACAATTACACAATATTAAATGGGCTGTTTTAGCAACATACAGAAAAGGACGTTTATAATTGTGGCATTGTTGACCGCAGGCAAACTGACCAGCTGAAATATGTCATTTTGTGCTCTCATGCCATCAGCTGGGCTTGCCAGCATCAGTTGGCACATTTTAGATGTTCCGAATCAAAGAAACAAAAGCAACATTTTGTCCACAAAACCCTGTTTTTGCTTTGTGAAATGAATCACTAAACATGTGAATACATTATTCTTAGTGTTTAAGTCAAGCATCACTATTACTGTTGCTCATAGTTAGTGTTAGTGATCTAAACCAACCTCTAACCTTACGTATTAAACTATAGTGTTGTATTTGTAAGCCCATAACCTCAATAACCACGTTCAATTTGCATGTATTTATTTTTTCAGGATTTTTGAGGGTAATATAAGTGGATTTATATTTATTAAAGTAATAAAGCCTCTCTCCATATTTTAGTTTACACACACACATACACAAACACAGTAAACTGGGTCAGACGCATCCTGAATTCAGCACCATATGTTACTCTGAGAGACCCCTGGGGAATAAAACACACACACACACACACACACACACACACTCTCCCACTGTATCTCTCGTTCCCATACACACCCCTTTACTCACACTGCAAAAAATTATTTTTGTCTTGTTTTCAGAGAAATCTAACAAAATGTAGTAATATTTATGCTTATAACAAGAAACATATTTACCAGTGTGGTAAGAAAAAAAAAAAAAAACCCGATTTCTCGACAAATATATTTTTATTTAGATATTTTTAGCAGAAAATAAGACAAATACTTGGTAAGACAATATATTCCGGTTATATTTTCACTCCAAAGTTAAAGGAAGAAATTATATTTTGTTTAAAGAAAATGAAGCCTATTTTTAGAATTTAATTTATTTATTTATTTGCATTTTTTCTCTCCTTGACAATTAAACGTTTAAAAAGGGCAGTAAAAAAACACTGTGATGTGTGATGAATAAATAAAGTTTAAATAATGTATAATTTTTTGACAATAATAATAGTCACAATACAAAATGTATCAATGCATCTGAATGTTACTAAAATAGGCCTAATATATATATATATATATATATATATATATATATATATATATATATATATATATATATATATATTTATTATTATTATTAATAATAATATACAAATTTTTTGGAGTGATATATAACTTGGACACATTCTTGATGGAATTATTCAAATGTACCCTTAGATAAAAAAAACAAAAACAAAAAACACAAATTATTATTATTATTATTATTATTATTATTATTATTATTAATTTATTTATTTTTTGGAGTGATATATAACTAGGACACATTCTTGATTAGAATTATTCAAATGTACCCTTAGATAAAAAAATTAAATAATAATAATAATAATAATAATAATAAAAATTATTATTATTATTTATTTAAAAACATTTTTGGAGTGATATATAACTTGGACACATACTTGATAGAATTATTCAAATGTACGCTTATAGATAAAAAAACAAATTATTAATGTTATTATTATTATTATTATTATTATTATTATTATTATTATTTTGATTTATTTTTTTATTTTGAGTGATATATAACCTGGTCACATTCTTGATAGAATTATTCAAATATATCCTTAGATAAACAAACAAACAAACAAACTTACAAATAAATAAATTATTATTATTATTATTATTATTATTTATTTTATATTTTTGGAGTGATTATATAACCTGGACACATATTTGTTAGAATTATTCAAATGTACCCTTATAGATAAAAAAATCAAACAAATTATTATTGTTGTTATTATTTTTTTATATTTTTTGGAGTGATATATAACCTGGACACATTCTTGATAGAATTATTAAAATGTACCATTATAGATAAAAAACAAAAAAAAACAAACAAAAAAATTATTATAGTTATTATTTTTATTTTTATTTTGGAGTGATATATAACCTGGACACATTCTTGATACATTTGAATAATTCTATCAAGAATGTGTCCAGGTTATATATCACTCCAAAATAAAAATAATAACTATAATAATTGTTTTTTATTTTTTTTATCTATAATGGTACATTTGAATAATTCTATCCTTATAGATTAACAAATAGATTTATTATTGTTATTATTTATTTATTTATTTGGAGTGATATATATAACCTGGACACATTCTTGATAATTCTTGACAGAATTATTCAAATGTACCCTTAGATAAATATATATATTATTATTATTATTATTATTATTGTTATTATTGTTATTATTTATTTATTTAAAAAACATTTTTGGAATGATATATAACTTGGACACATACTTGATAGAATTATTAAAATGTACGCTTATAGATAAAAAAACAAATTATTATTATTATTATTTTTATTATTATTATTTTATTTGGAGTGATAAATAACCTGGACACATTCTTGATAGAATTATTCAAATGTACCCTTAGATTAAAAAAACAAAAACAAAAAACAAACAAATTATTATTATTATTATTATTATTATTATTATTATTATTAATAATAATTTATTTATTTTTTGGAGTGATATATAACCTGGACACATTCTTGATTAGAATTATTCAAATGTACCCTTAGATTAAAAAAAAAAATATATATATATATATATATATAATATTATTATTTAAAAAAAAATCATAATGCAATTATTTTCTCTCTCTATATTTTGTGTTTTTGAACTGCAGACGATGTTTATGATGTGTGTGAGACAGATGTATAGTAATGCTCTCTCGCCCTGTGGGAATGTCTGTTAGGGACAGAACCCAGAGCCCGAAGACGGTTTCGTACGGGTCGCCAGTTTACCGCAGTCTGAGCAAAGGTATGCGGAACAGCCGCTGAATCTGCACCGTCTGGAGCGGATCTGATCCAATCTCACGCCCCTGCGACCTGACCTCATTTGCATACTAATCCCCGCCCCACGCCCCCAAATGCCATCGTCAGGGTGTTGCTGCGACCTGCTGTTGCCACAGCAATAGGCTTGGTGACTGTGATGCAGCATTGTTTAAGTTTGCTTTTAATATCAGTTTATTGCAGCAAATGTGTCACATCTTCGTAACGTTAATCATGTTTGTCATTTTCATAAACGCCAACCATTCACTGGCTTATATGATGTAGTTCATTTCAATTTACTGCTCTGATCTGAAACACAGACACAGCTTTTGTCTCGTGGGATGCTGGGCAGAATGAAATCATATTTGCTGGAAATTAATCACATTAAATTGTAGATTAAGCGATTATCCCCAGAGCTCTTAAATACTTTATGTGATTGGCATTGTCGCTGACCCAGGGAGCCGCTCGACCCTGTTGCCCAAAGATCAGTGCACATTCCCTGGGGAAGATCGCAGGGCGAGTCCCTGGATTAGGCCTTAAAGTCACATACTGGATGCTCATTATCATAATTACACTTTGATTCTTTATTAATTGAAATATTGCTGGATCGTAATTCCAGAATACTCCATGTGTGAGAGCACATGTTTGTGGGATTGTGTATCGTGTGTGTATGTTTACAGACTGGCAGCTGTTGGGGATTTTTTTTTAAGAAGGGCAAAAAAAGAGCCGCTAGAGAGTATCAGAGCTTATATAATGTGAATTTCTCACCTCTCACTGTCTGGGACGCTCTGAGCTCATAGTTACATGAAATAAAGCAATTGCATTTGTCCAGGCTAGTGGCAAACAAACTTCACCTTTCCACATGAGTATATCTGCTCCAGATGTCCCAAACCGCCAGTGAATCTTCCAAAAATACACACAGGCACACACATCGGTGCCCAGAACCACAAACCCTTGCAAAAAATACTGTGACAGTACTATGGTATAGGGATGATATTAGATGGTAATACCATGGCATTGTGAGAGATACCTAGTAATGAATGATTATCATATTTATGTACCACTTGTACAATGGTAATTACATGGTATTTTAAGGTACAATGGTATAAGTACAAAAACATGGGATTACCATGGTACTACATGTCCAAAATACCCTGGTATTACCATAGTACATGTCCAAAGTCCCAAAATATGGAATTACCATGGTACATGTCCAAAATACTCTGGTATTACCATAAAACATGTCCAGAATCCTGAAACATGGTATTACCATGGTACATGTCCAAATTAAAAAAAAATGGGTATTACCATAGTACATGTCCAGAGTCCCAAAATATGGTATTACCATGGTGCATGTCCGGAATATCCTGGTATTACCATAGTACATGTCCAACATCCAGAAACATGGTATTACCATGGTGCATGTCCAAATAAAAAAAAATGGGTATTACCATAGTACATGTCCAGAGTCCCAAAATATGGTATTACCATGGTGCATGTCCAGAACATCCTAGTATTACCATAGTACATGCTCAAAGTCCAAAATATTGTTTTAACATGGTACTTGTCCAAAATACCCTGGAATTACCATAGTACATGTCCAAAGTCCCAAAATACGTAAATAATAAAAGAAAGTAAATAGGGTCAGTTTCATGTTGATTTCAAATGAATGAACTTAAAGATAAATAATTCAACTCAACAATACCCCAAACTGGTGTACTACCCGCCTACATACTCAAAACATTGTAATGAATGAATGTTCGAGTAACTGGATGTATGAATTTGCCTTGTAACATGCTATTTTCTGGGTGAAAGCCACTGTATTTGGTAACACAAATGCACTGCATTCTGTTCTTTCGTAATGTGGACATTTGTCTACCAATAGATGACTGCTTGTATCATTTCCCTTAGAAATAAAACCATTGCAAAACTCAACACAGGCAAAATGAAAGATTTCTCAACAGCAGTACAGCCACGAGTCTCTTAGATACAGTCTGAACTATTTATGTCAGGTGTGTGTGTTTAAATAGTGATATGTTCCTCAGGGCACAGAAAGTAAAGAAACAGCATGTATCTCAGAACACAACACGGGCCTTTCTAACGGACCGGTCACCACAGAAACGCATTCACCCACAGGAAGGAGTGTCAGCATGGAAGACGAGGACAGACACTGGACGGCCAATAAGAAGGTGGCGATGTTTACAGGGTCTAGTCTCACGCGGTCTGGAAGTGTCAAAGATCTCATCCACAAGTTCTCCTCAAGTGATGGACCACACATGCCCAACAGGTCTTTGCCTCCTTTGTGCACAAGTGCGTCGTTGAGGGTCAAAAGTCAAGAGTTGGAAAGAACAGGGGGACAGGATTCTGGCAGCGCTGGGAAATTGAGACGTGAAAAGCGAGATGGCGTGAAGAACCAGAACCGTGGTTCCTCTAGTGAAGTGTCAGAGGCCAAAATGCAAAATCTGCCTCGCTCCAAAAGCGCAGAGCCAAAACGTCAAAGCACAGAAAAAAAACATGAAGAAAACACTGCCAACACAGCAAAGGCAACAAACACGGCAAGCAACAAATACAGCAAAGACAACAAGCACTCAAAAGACAGATACCATTGCACCAAAGACAAGCAAGATGCTTCGGTTTCTGGTGCGGTAAGTGCCTCCGGTACCAGAACCAACTGATCGCCATCGCAAGCCACACTGCTTTTTTGCAAATCTCAAAATAACAGCCACACATCTGACTTGTGACACATGATGCATTAAGATTTGCATGCATGCACCTGCCTGCAGGCAGCCAATGATAGTCGACTGATTTTGAGCACAGCTGCATGTTGGATCAATCAACGTTGATATTAACCAGTTGCAAAGTCTTGTCTTGATGTTTGATTTACAGTTGTACGCTACAAGCGTTTTGTCCATGCATGAGTGTTCTTGATTTGTGTGCTTGTCCATGTGTGTTGCACATCCGAATATTTGTTAGCTACTACACAATTCAGATTTGTTCTAGTCAGTGTGCGAATTATACAGAGGGATTTACTTTTTAAAGGAATTTCTAAAGGGATTTTTCAAGATGGAATCTGTTTAGGTTCATCCCGCACAACGCAAACCATCTTTTGTTGCCCCTAGCACAGTTAGTGAAACGTTAAAATATTTTTAAACAAAACACTGAAGTTCTGAAGAACTTGCTGCCCGAGCCTAGTCCCAACAATAATTGCTCGATTAGTGGCCTTTTAAAAAAAAATTGTGTTACTATCATTACCTCCCCAGCCAAACGCAACTTCTGGTCGCTAGTGTCTGTTTAATGAATGGTGAAAATATGTGTTCTGACAAACTTGTCATATGACTTTTGTTGTTTCGGAAATATATTTATGAAACGTATGTAAACGTATTTATTTATACGTTATACTGGCAAACACGACTTATGGTCGCTAGCGCCTGTTTAGTGTCAGGTGAAAATACGCACTCTGATAAACTTGTCATTGGAGTTTTGTAGTTTCAGAAACATTGAAAATCTTGAAACTTATTTATACTCGGGTGAACGTGACCTCTGGTCGCTAGCATCTGTTTGGCATCCGGTGAAAATACGCACTCTGATAAACTTGTCATTGGAGTTTTGTAGTTTCACAAATATTAAAAAAACTCTTGAAACTTATTTATACTCGTGCAAACGTGACTTCTGGTTGCTAGCGTCAAACTACCACCAGATTCTAGTCCCAACAAAGATTGCTCGATTAGCGGCCTTTAAAAAAAAAAAACCCAGCCAAACATGCCTTCTGGTCGCTAACGCCTGTATAGCGTCAGGTGAAAATACGCACTCTGATAAACTTGTCATTGTACTTTTTTGTTTTCGGTAACATTGTTTGAAAATCTTAAAACAGGTTATGTTAAAGTTCATTTGGAGAGGTTAAAGCCTAATTAAGATGGCTCCAACAACCCCTCCAAACCCCCCAACATGCTAGTTACATTTTTGTTACTTTGGTCCTTCTAGAAAGGTCCAAACCCCTCTTCAATTCGCACCCTGGTTCTAGTCTTTTTTGTGTGTTTGATTTGCATTGCTGGTGTTGATTTTTGATGTCCAGGTCAACAGTCGCCAACACTGTCACTAACGCTATTCTTTTTATTCCCAGCATTCCAACTACAACGACGATAAGCAGCACGTCAGTACTCCATCTGAGGATGAACCCACTACCCCTCGAATCCGACCGAACCCCAAGTACCAGCTCTTCCTGGGGTCCAACGGTACCAGCGGCTCTAACGGTTCAGTGGGAGAGAGCGGTCCAACCAGCGGCGGAACCAACGGAAACCTTCTGAGACTCAATTCAACCATGCGCGGATCAATGGAGTCACTGTCGTCACGTGACTGGGACAGCATGTCCGACAGAGTGAGTGTCTTTATGAGTGCAGTGTTGGGAAATGTTACTTTTAAAAGTTGCATTATTACGTTACTCTTAGAATGACTAATTTTGTTACATTTGATATTTGCCTTAAATCAATTGAACATTATTTTTTCACTGAGAAATATTCCACTAACATATTGTGCCATTTAATGCAACAACTATACCCCAGTTTTTCTTCATTTGCAGTGTAGATTGCTTTGTTGACCGTAATGAGAACAGTCTTGTTATATCTGCTAGGCTTTACCTACATTATGAATGGCATACATTTCTGAATCAGGTCTTATTATATCAATACTGAAACACTAAACTCCTAACAGGGACTAAACTGTAATGCAGTGTAACCATCTCTCTTTGTAGTGTGACCATCTTTCTTTCTCATTCTTTCAGACGGGTGGATTTGAAAGCCCTCCCAGAGTATTTAACAGTCCATATGCAACACTGTCACTGGACTATAATCCCTTAAACAGAATGTCTGATTTTAAGGTAACTGTCTGCTGCATGATGTTAAGGTGACCTCGCTTTTAGAGTTGATGCAGTTTTGCACATTGTTCATGTATGAATGTGTCTCCATCTAGTGGACGCAACATGTACTGCATCCTCTGCACATGTTTTCATTTATACTGTTTTTAAAATGTATGCCGTTTTTATGACCATATTGAGAGATTTTATGTTATATTTGCTAAATATGTGTTAATGGTGATTAAAAATGGTGAACTGATAAAAATAAAAGATACCTATTGAATCTAGTTTCACAATAACATATTCATCCTAAATCATTTTTATGTTTGTGTTATATGGGTGTGCATGTTTTGTGTATGTATGCATGCATGCACAAGTGAATATATACTTTATTTTCTTTGTTTGTTTTGCTTTTCATAATTTAATAATCTAATTTAATTTTTGATTTGAGGGAAAGTACTTTGCATAAGCCCAATGGATATTCTTTTTACTTTTCAAGCACTCATGTTTTTCTCAAAAATTGCTTTACTTTTTTATTCTTGTTTTTTTTTTTGTGTGCAAATAAATAAAGTAAGAAATGTCATAATTTATTTTTATTTGTCAACAACACTCTTACAGTTATTAGCAATATTCTAAATGCTTTTTGTCTGTATTTCAGACACAGGAAATGATGTCACCTGCCATCTCAGAGATGAACCTGTTTGGTTTGAACAGAAGTGTGAGTCCCGTTCACAGTCCAGTCATGGCTCATCGCTCACGCATTGCCAGCTACGAAAGTCTCACTCGCAGACGAGAGGTGAAGAGATGATGTCTGTTCTGTCTGTTTTGTGCAGCTGTTTTCAGATCCCATGCATTGCACGTTTAGAGTTCGTTAACACATTTTTATTCAAATCTCAAATGTTTTTTTACCCCTGTAGCCTCCTCCAGGTCAATTAATCCTGCAGCGAAACAACCAGCCAAACAAGCGTGATTTCATCCAGGAACTGACCAGACAACTGGAGGACTGTCAGAGGGTTAGTATCACTGCTAAACATTCATTAAATTGCATAATGTTGATTACCACAGAAAATAATTCTGACTCATCGTTCAATTTTTATACTCTTTAAAGCGAATTTGTTTTATTAAAGTAATGCACTTACAATAGAAATCTATGGGGCGAGTGTAGCAGAGCGTTTTATAGCAGAAATGAGAGGCTCATATTGAACTTGGATTGAGCATGTATTATTCTGTAAAAATGTGTGTTGTTTGAGCTGTAAAGAGTCTAAAAGTTATTTTGAGGTCAAACTACTTCTTAAGGTGGATGAACTTCTGTTTATGCATACATATACATAATATATAAACAATGTATTTTTATATGTGTGTACCAGAAAACATATCTGCTGACATAGCCAAGCATAAAACGTTATTAGTTGATGCTATTAATAAAAAAAAAATAAAAAAAAATAGAATATATCAGACGATATATCTGCTTTGTCAACACATTTGTTGACTATTATGCTGCCTTCAGGTGCTATCAGAATTATCCTACTTCCCACTTCTGAAGTTGTAATTATGAGCACGTCACGTTTAAGTGCTTTGTTGTCAGAAACATGGAGGACGCTAGGTTCATTCATGCATATTTCTTGGGGAACTCTTATTTTGACACTGTACTACATGCTAGCCAAGTGGCTGACGATGATGGAATTTTGCAAAATGAATTTGCAAAGTTATCAAAAATCAATCTACACTCCATACCCCATAATGACAAAGCAAAAACCATATTTTTTATAACTTTGCAAATTTATTAAAAAGAACTAGGGGGCCTGAGTAGCTCAGTGAGTACTGACGCTGACTACCACCCCTGGAGTCACGAGTTCGAATCCAGGGTGTGCTGAGTGACCCCAGCCAGGTCTCCTAAGCAACCAAATTGGCCCGGTTGCTAGGGAGGGTAGAGTCACATGGGGTAACCTCCTCGTGGTCGCGATTAGTGGTTCTCGCTCTCAATGGGGCGCGTGGTAAGTTGTGCGTGGATTGCGGAGAGTAGCATGAGCCTCCACATGCTGTGAGTCTCCACGGTGTCATGCACAACGAGTCACGTGATAAGATGCGCGGATTGACGGTCTCAGAAGTGGAGGTAACTGAGACTTGTCCTCCGCCACCCAGATTGAGACGAGTAACCGCACCACTACGAGGACCTACTAAGTAGTGGGAATTGGGCATTCCAAATTGGGAGAAAAGGGGATAAAAAAAACAAAAAAAACTGAAATATCACATTGACATAAGTATTCAGACCCTTTGCTATGACACTTGAAATTTAGCTCAGGTGCATCCCATTTCTCTGGACCATCTTTGAGATGTTTCTACATTTTGATTGGCAAATACAATTGATTGGACATGATTTGGAAAGGCACACACCTGTCTATATAAGGTCACATAGCTGCAAATGCATATCAGAGCAAAAACCAAACCATGAGGTCAAAGGAACTGCCTGCAGAGCTCAGAGATGGGATTGTGTTGAGGCACAGATCTGGGGAAGGCTACAAAAAAATGTCGGCTGCATTGAAGGTTCTCAAGAGCACAGTGACTTCCATAATTATTAAATAGAAGAGGTTTGGAACAACCAGGACTCTTCCTAGAGCTGGATAGTTTATGAATGCACTGTAGATGACTGAACGGCAAGTGATAATATGGAAGCTACATTTAGAAAAATTAATAAAACCATCATTCACTATTGAAACTGTACTCTCCTCCTATCTGTTGAATGTTTACATCTCCTCCCAGTTATCTCCAAATTTTCCCAGTTTTAATTACGACTTGAGGTGGCATTCACGTGCAACTTCCGAGCAAGAAACTTGTGTTTACGTTAATTCTGATAGCACGTGAAGGATGTGTTTATGGCGTTACTTCTACATTAATTTTCGCTTTTCTTAAATGAGAAAATTAGAAGTTGCTAGAGTTTAACTTGTCCTGAACCCTGAACATTTCTCTAAAGAATAAATGACTGATTTCTGCCATGCGTTTTCCAGAGGAATCAGTTTCTGGAGGCAGAGAGTATCGAGATGGAAAAAGAGAGAAATCAGATCCGCTTTGAGATGAGGGGTCTGCTGGTGAATAATGAAGATCTGCTGCGCACAAACACACAGATGCAGGGAGAGATGAGCCGACTGAGAGACAAGATCGTTGAGTTAGAGAGCAACAACAACGTCCTGATAGAACGCTTCAAACAGATGGAGGTTAGACATCATCGTAATATACATCATCATAATATACATCTGATCAGCTGTGATCAGATGACTGACTTTGATCAATACTGACACACAAACACTTGTGTTTTTGTAGAAAGAGCTGAAGGAGGCTCGAGAGGTGATGGTAGAAGCCAACACGCAAGAATACGCCTTCAACTTCCTGCAACAGTCACTCAAGAACAAAATACAAGACACAGAGGTCAGTGTGTGTGTTTGTTAGTGGGTGTTTGTGTGTTTGTGAGTGAGTAAGTGTGTGTGTGTTTGTTAGTAAGTGTGTGAGTGTGTGAGTAAGTGTGTGGGTGTTTGTTAGTGGGTGTTTGTGTGTTTGTTAGTGTGTGTGTGAGAGTGTGGGTGTTTGTTAGTGGGTGTGTGTGAGTGTGTGTGTGTGTGTATGTGTGTGTTTGTTAGTGGGTGTTTGTGTGTTTGTGAGTGTGTGAGTGAGTGTGTGTGAGTGAGTGTGTGTGTGTGAGTGAGTGTGTGTGAGTGAGTGAGTGTGTGTGAGTGAGTGAGTGTGTGTGAGTGAGTGTGTGTGTGTGAGTGTGTGTGAGAGAGTGTGTCTGAGAGTGAGTAAGTGTGTGGGTGTTTGTTAGTGGGTGTTTTTGTATTTGTTAGTGAGTGAGTGTGTGAGTGAGTGTTTGTGTGAGCAAGCATGCGTGCGAGTGTGTGTGTGTTTGTGTGAGTGAGTGTGTGTGTGTTTGTGTGTGTGTTAGCGTGAGTGTGTGTGTTAGCGTGAGTGAGTTAGTGTGAGCGTGTGTGTTAGCGTGAGTGTGTGAGTTTGTGTGAGCGAGTGAGTGTGTGTGTGAGCGAGTGAGAGTGAGCGAGCTTGTGTGTGCGAGTGTGTGTGTGTGTTTGTGTTCGCGCGTGTGTGCGAGCGTGTTTGTGTGAGTGAGTTTGTGAGCGAGCGTGCGAGTGTGTGTGTGTGTTTGTGTGAGTGAGTGTGTTTGTGTGTGTGTGTTAGCGTGAGTGTGTGTTAGCATGAGTGTGCGAGTGAGTGTGTGTGTGTGTGTTTGTGTGAGCGAGCGAGCGAGTGAGTGTGTGAGCGAGCTTGTGTGTGCGAGTGTGTGTGTGTGTGTTTGTGTGTGCGAGCGTGTGTGCGAGCGAGCGTGTTTGTGTGAGTGAGTGTGTGAGCGAGTGTGTTTGTGTGAGTGAGTGTATGAGCAAGTGTGTTTGTGTGTGCGAGTGTGTGTGTGTGTGTTTGTGTGTGCGAGCGTGTGTGCGAGCGAGCGTGTTTGAGTGAGTGTGTGAGCGAGTGTGTTTGTGTGAGCAAGTGTTTGTGTGAGCGAGTGTGTGTGTGTTTGTGTGAGCGAGTGTGTGTGTGTGTGTTTGTGTGAGCGAGTGTGTGTGTGTGTTTGTGTGAGCGTGTGTGTGTTTGTGTGAGCGTGTGTGTTTGTGTGACTGTGTGTGTGTGTGAGTGAGTGAGCGAGTTTGTGTGTGTGTGTGTGTGTGTGTCACTGATATCTCAAGTGTATTTAAGAGTAATCTTTGAAAGAGAACATTTTTAAAATATGCATCCTCATCTAATGAAATCTGCCCTTATTTATATAAAATACTGTATATGATCAAATGCGTGATGTTTTATGTTTGTTTTATTAGTTTTCTTCTTGTACTCCTTACTACGGCTGGGCGATATGGCTTCAAAAATTATATCTCGATATTTTTTGTCCATGTTTAATAAATTATTCAAAAATACATTACAAAAGCAATTCACACAAAACAATTACTTGAACACACCTCTTCTATGATGAACAAGTTTTCAAAGTCATTTTGATATTTTTTTCTGGGGCTTAAAGTAAAAAATGTCATGTGGTGTTACCGTCTGGATCGAAATCTCATTAAAAGCTGAAATTCTTGAAAAAAGAAATGTTGGCATGAGTTGTGCTAAATAATTTGTATAATTTTTATTATTTCTATATTTTTTTTTTTTTTTTTTTTAAATAAGCATTTAAAATGATTAATATTAGATACATTTTGTCCACCAAATCAAAGTAACAATTGTGTGACAAAAGTTTTAAAAACAAATCATTAATTTTCAAATCATTAAATATCAATATTTTAATATAGAAATATACATTTTAATAAAAAGTCACATTTTGTTCAAGTCATTTGATGTAACCATGAGAAAACTGGATAGTCTTAAAAATTCATGATATTTGTCAAAAATATTTTTCACTTTAAAACTGTTTGAAAACTCTTTTGAAATGAATAATTAAGTTGCTCATGTATTCTCTCGAGTGTTAACTCTCATGTATTCAAGGTGCAAGGAAACTATTTTAATACCTTTTTACTTTTAGTTGTTCTCAGCCCTGTTCCTAGAGGCCCCCCATTACTGCACATTTTGTATATTCCCTTTTCTGACACCCAGTTTAAGTCTCGGGGTCTCCACTAACGAGCAGATGAGTTGAATCATGTGTGTTTGATTAGGGAGATGTGTAGAGTTGAGGGGCCTCCAGGAACAGGGTTGAGAACCACTTAGTCATTTTAAGTCATTAAATCATTTAGTTTTTTTCTAGAAAATGCTATACACGTTTTTAAACTAGATTTAAAAAAAAGATATTTCTGATTTGTATCAGCTCGTACAACCTTATTTGTCAATTGCCCATATATCTCGAAAATTATGTATTTGTTCTTAAATGGCATTAAAAATGTTTTTTAAATCGGAGGAACCATCATTTCAACCAAACAGCCATCGAAGCATGTTTAATGCATGAAATAAAAATTCAAATATAAAAAAAGGCATGTTATCCACTACATTAATACAAGAACACTATTTAATCATTTGCAATTTATTAATAAATTTAGATGCACCATTTCATCAATACAGTAGTAAAAAGCAACACATGCATGAATATATAAAAATAATAATAATAAATTGTGAATGAATAGCATGTGCAAAAACTACAAGTTCACTCACTTTTTGGAGCCCAGTTGAATTGTATTATAAAATAATATAATACAGAATTATTATACTGAGGTTTGTATTTGTTTTGTACAATTGTACAATTGTGGTGAATTCATGATCATACAATTAATGATGTGCTCTTTAGAAAATGTTGTTTAAATAAAAAGCATATTCATGATATTGCTTAATTTTATATATCGCCAGCAAAATCATCGCAATAATAGTGTGAGTATTCCATATATCGCCCCGCCCTACTCCCTACAAATTCTTCGGCACTACATTGCACATTTTGTTATTAAAAAAATAATTAAATCCTATGACAATTACCAGCAATATTATTTAATACACTAAATGTAAAATTAGGGGTGTGTAAGTATCACGAGTAATCATGAAAGATGTTAATCTATGCTTCGTTTACATGGTGAAGGTGGTATAAAATCATACAAATCAAATGTTTACCAATTTTGTTGGCTGTTTGGATGTTTTCTGAAAGTGTGGTAATTATTGGTCATTCTACAGGACGCTCTGGAGAAACAGACGCAGCACGCTCAGACTCTATCTGAGAAACTGTGGCTCACCGAACGCAGTCTAGAAGAACTGGAGGTGGAGAAAGAAACAAAAGCCAAGAAAGCTCTAGAACTCAGTAACAGTGTGTTCAGACTGGAGACGGAGGTACACACACTGAGATTCATCACACACATGCTTTAAAACAACAGCCATGATATTATTGGTTTAGATTATTGTTTCCCGCCCACACAGTCTTGATTACATCAGCAGAAAAGTCTTTACGGTCTTTACGGAAGTGGAGAAAGTTACTATATGTGTGTATATACACTATATTGCCAAAAGTATTCGCTCACCCATCCAAATAATTGAATTCAGGTGTTCCAATCACTTCCATGGCCACAGGTGTATAAAATGAAGCACCTAGGCATGCAGACTGCTTCTACAAACATTTGTGAAAGAATGGGCCGCTCTCAGGAGCTCAGTGAATTCCAGCGTGGTACTGTGATAGGATGCCACCTGTGCAACAAGTCCAGTCGTGAAATTTCCTCGCTACTAAATATTCCACAGTCAACTGTCAGTGGTATTATAACAAAGTGGAAGCGATTGGGAATGACAGCAACTCAGCCACGAAGTGGTAGGCCACGTAAAATGACAGAGCGGGGTCAGCGGATGCTGAGGCGCATAGTGCGCAGAGGTCGCCAACTTTCTGCAGAGTCAATCGCTACAGACCTCCAAAGTTCATGTGGCCTTCAGATTAGCTCAAGAACAGTGCGTAGAGAGCTTCATGGAATGGGTTTCCATGGCCGAGCAGCTGCATCCAGGCCATACATCACCAAGTGCAATGCAAAGCGTCGGATGCAGTGGTGTAAAGCACGCCACCACTGGACTCTAGAGCAGTGGAGATGCGTTCTCTGGAGTGACGAATCACGCTTCTCCATCTGGCAATCTGATGGACGAGTCTGGGTTTGGCAGTTGCCAGGAGAACGGTACTTGTCTGACTGCATTGTGCCGACTGTGAAGTTTGGTGGAGGGGGATTATGGTGTGGGGTTGTTTTTCAGGAGCTGGGCTTGGCCCCTTAGTTCCAGTGAAAGGAACTCTGAATGCTTCAGCATACCAAGAGATTTTGGACAATTCCATGCTCCCAACTTTGTGGGAACAGTTTGGGGATGGCCCCTTCCTGTTCCAACATGACTGCGCACCAGTGCACAAAGCAAGGTCCATAAAGACATGGATGAGCGAGTTTGGTGTGGAAGAACTTGACTGGCCTGCACAGAGTCCTGACCTCAACCCGACAGAGCACCTTTGGGATGAATTAGAGCGAAGACTGCGAGCCAGGCCTTCTCGTCCAACATCAGTGTCTGACCTCACAAATGCGCTTCTGGAAGAATGGTCAAAAATTCCCATAAACACACTCCTAAACCTTGTGGAAAGCCTTCCCAGAAGAGTTGAAGCTGTTATAGCTGCAAAGGGTGGGCCGACGTCATATTAAACCCTATGGATTAAGAATGGGATGTCACTTAATTTCATATGCGTCTAAAGGCAGATGAGCGAATACTTTTGGCAATATAGTGTGTATATATATATATATATTGATTTTGCATGGTCTTGTTTGTGTGTCAGTTGTCAGACGCTCTTCAGGAATCCAATCATGCTCGAGCTGAACTGAGTCTGCAGCAGAAACTGCGAGCGGATGCGCAGCTGCGTGTGGAGGAACTGGAGGAGAGCGTTCTGGAGAAAGATCAAGAGCTCCTGCGTCTCACACAGATCGTCAGCAGACTGCAGGGAGAGGTGAACAATTCTATTAAACTCTACAGTACTCTAGATCAAGATAACAAACCCCAAGAGTTTCATGATGGAGGTGATGGGTGACACGATTGTAATAGAAATGTATGACAAAGCGTGAAAAATAATCAAAATGTAACACTTTGATCTTGTTTACGAAAAATGCATCTTTAATTTGATCATTTATCTTTATTGAAGAGCAATATTTTAGGTTCAATATAAGTTCAGCTCAGTCGACAGCATTTGTGGCGTAATGTTGATCACCACAGAAAATCATTTCGACTTTTCTAAATCTGAGTTACAGTGAGACACAATTAATGTGATTGCTTTTATAAAATTATAAGCTTCACATTTCTGTCTTTAAACCCTACAAAAATGGGCCCCGTTCACTTCTATTGTAAGTGCTGGAACATCGATTTCTGCTCTTTTTTTCTTAGAGAAAAGGAGGGATGATTATGTGCATCACTGGCTGAACAGTCTTAAAGAGACTTTAGCTCTTGTTCTACATATCAGTGTAAATATTTGGACAAATTATGCATGTAAACAATAAACATGTAATAAAACGTATGTATGCAATATAATATGCAATTTCAAGACATATTTAATGATGAAATACGTGGAATTTGTACATTTTTAAAAACCTTAATAATTAATACCAGCATTAGCTAAGAGACAATTGCTTACATATGGAAGCAAAATGGACTATAGAAATAAAAGATACTTTAAATGTAATTGATTATTGACAAAAAATGCTAGAATTTATGTTTTAGATTTTAGAGCCAGAACTAGCCATTGCTGGGTTTCCATCCAAGTTAACACTTTAAGCTCTAAAGGTGTTTTTAAAGATTTACTGTTTCAGTGACAAACCCAAAATTAAAGGCTTATAACTTGACAAAAAAGTGTCAAGTGTTTGGTATCATTGTAAAAAAAACCAACCAAAAAAAAAAACGTTTTTTTATGGTATAGATTATGATACATTCTGAGACTCTCAGCCTTAGAAACTGCTAAAAAATCAAAACTGAGCCAACAATTTACTTTTGTTTTGTTTTTTTCTTATTTTTCTTATTTGACATTATATCGCTGGGTGTAAATAAGGCAGCTCCAAAAAACTGCTTTTGTTTTGTTCCCAGTCATGTTAACAGTATCTGAGAAAAATGTGTGTTGATAAGACAAAGCGATCAAAAGTTATAACATTAAAAAAGTAATTTATCCTAGTGTCCAAAAGCTTCTCCAAACAAATAAAACATAATAATTGTACATAAGAACTAATTACACATGCAAACACAACAATGACTAAAGGTTTGCATAGCATGCAGACATGAATGAGTTTCATTCTGTGTCATTTGAGTCATCATTGAGTCTGTGTCATGTATTTGGCGCCATCTCCTGGTGCCCATATGTAACATTGTGCTTCGTGTGGATTATCTAATGATCTATACATCTGATTACCTTGTGTGTGGACTCATTTGAAAGATAATCACCACCTAATGATATGTGATATTTCATGTTCCGTTTATTGTTTTTGTGTAGTTATAAGTGAAAATGCAGCATATAAGCAACACCAACATAATTGTCAAAGATATATACTTAGATATTACTCACTATATATTGTTGTCTGTGAGTAAAACAAATAGGCTGGTTGTATTCTACTCTTTGAGAGCTTTCCAACAACATATGACACATGATTATTTGATCAGTTTGATGTTTTTATTGATTATAATAATATGAACAGTGCAATTTTTTTTTTTTTATAAATGATCAAAACTGAACACTTCTGATTTGTCTGTAAATTTCAAAGCACTTGTTCAGTTTTGGTCATAATGTCTACATGCATTGGAAAGTAGAGCTTCTAAGCTTTCAAACGACACCTATTTTGTGTCGGTCAAGACTGTAGTTATTAATATTTTGACAATTATGTTTTATTCTCGTGGGCCATCCAAGCTCATGACTTTTCCTCAACAATAATTGTGACGTTTCTCTGGTTATTGTGAAAAGCCGAACACAAAGCCTGTCATCCAAGTGATTGGCTAATGGCTACTACAGTATTTCTTCCCAGAACTTCCCAGACATAAGGCATCTGCCGCTGTATGCTAGCAAACATGAAGTTCAGAGCGTTTTGAGTAACTGCATTTCAGAGGCTTCAACATCCATTTTCATTTCTATTTTGCACCAATTTCCCCTAGAAGTGACGATTTTGTTCTGTTGAACAGGTGTGATTGAAACGCTGCTTTTTATTTTTGCGGCATTGCTGAAATTCGTAACTTGGATGGAGAAATAGCTACTTTCACAGTATTTACTTGAACATTTGTGACCTACTCCATCATATTGAGTCATTTTGACTTTAATGCCCTAAGTAAGAAAAGCATTTAAATGGTTAAATGATCATATCTTGAAAGTGTACGTTGGAGCAGAAATATAATAAGTATATCGACAGAAAGCTGAGACTTTCCTTCTTACTAAATGTGTTTTTGGGTCAAAGTAACTCAAGATGATGGAGGTTTGAGCACATTTCAACATTTTACACCATTATGACAGTGCTTTTATCTCTTCTCTGTGTTTGTGTGTAGGTGACGGTCAAGTTGAGCGATCGGGAACAGACTCTAGAAGAAGAGATTCAGTTGCGTGAACGTGTTCAGCTTCAGTGTAAACAAGCCGAGAGAACTGTGGAGGATTTACGCGTGGAAATGCAGACGCTGAGTCAGACAAGAGACGATCTCGCCAAACAACTCAAACTAGCACAGGTACTCACTCATATAGACATGCAGTAATACACAGATATTTGTATCAGCCATGTTGTTCTGACCGGATGTTTGTGTGTGTGTTTCAGGAGAAGATCATTGATCTAGAGAGTGATCTAGAGGATCTACAGGAGAATGAGCAGAGATGGGCGTCCAAACACAAGAGAGCTCTGGATCAGGTCAGTACAGCATCACAACACTCATCCATTCATCAGTGTTTCAGTTATTTAGACAGATTGAGGTTAGTCTCGCCTAAACATTCAGGCTTATTCTGTCTAAGAACCGCCCACTGAGACATGTAGACCAACATGTAAACCGACCAACTACAATTTGTTTTGTTTATACATGTCTGTAATTTACGGAGCCCCTTAGGGTGTGAATATTTTTTCTGAAATAGCTTTCCCTTGCAATAAGGTTTGCGTTCTCTCGCAATAGTTTTTGATCCCTCGCGATAAGTTTTGCATTTCCTTGTAATAAGTTTTGTGTTCCCTCGCAATAGTTTTTGATCCCTCGCGATAAGTTTTGCGTTCCCTCACGGTAAGGTTGCGATCCCTCACGATAAGTTTTGAGTTTCCTTACAATAAGTTTTGCGTTCCCTCACGGTAAGGTTGCGATCCCTCACGATAAGTTTTGAGTTTCCTTACAATAAGTTTTACGTTCTCTCACAATAGTTTTTGATCCCTCGCAATAAGTTTTGCATTTCCTTGTGATAAGTTTTGCGATCCCTCGCGAGAAGTTTTGCATTTCCTCGCCAGAAGTTTTGCGTTCCCTCGTGATAATTTTTGCGATCCCTCGCGATAAGTTTTGCATTTCCTTGCGATAAATTTTGCGTTCCCTCACAATAGATTTTGCGAGGGAATAAGTTTTGCGTTCCCTCACGATAAGGTTGCGATCCCTCGTGATAAGTTTTGTGTTCCCTCGTAATAGTTTTTGATCCCTCGTGATAAGTTTTGCATTCCCTCGCAATAATATTTGATCCCTCACGATAAGTTTTGCGTTCCCTCGCAATAGTTTTTGATCCCTCGCGATAAGTTTTGCCTTTCCTTCGCGATAAGGTTGCGAACCCTCGCGATAAGTTTTGAGTTTCCTAACAATAAGTTTTACGTTCTCTCGCAATAGTTTTTGATCCCTCGCAATAAGTTTTGCATTTCCTTGTGATAAATTTTGTTCCCTCGCAATAGTTTTTGCGAGGGAATAAGTTTTGCGTTCCCTCGCAGTAAGGTTGCGATCCCTCGCGATAAGTTTTGCGTTCCCTCGCAATAGTTTTTGATCCCTCACTATAAATTTTGCATTCCCTCGCGATAAGGTTGCGATCCCTTGCGATAAGTTTTGAGTTTCCTCGCCAGAAGTTTTGTGTTCCCTCGTGATAAGTTTTGCGTTCCCTCACGATAAATTTACCATGGTTTTACTACAGTAAACACATTTTAACCATGATATCCATAGTGAAATCATAGTGATGATATAGGAAAACAAAAACTATGGTAATAAAAATCATAATTTTGTGGGTATCATGGTTTTTCAATGCAAATACCATTGTTTAACTATGGTTTTACTATAGTAATATTGTGGTCACACTTTAAAATGAGGTTACATATGTTAACATTAGTAAACAATATTAGTTAACATGAACTAAAAATGAATAATACTTTTACAGCATTTAATAATCTTGGTTAATGTTAATTTCAACATGATTTTTAAAATCAAAAGTTGGATATGTTAACATTAGTTAATGCACTATGAAATGAAAAATGTTATTAACTAACATTAACAAAGATTAATAAATACTGTAAAAAATATTTTGGTCATTGTAGGTTCATGATACGTAATGCATTTACTAATGTTAACAAATGTAACCTTATAATAAAGTGCTACCAATATTGTAGACTGTAGTAAACATAGTTTTTGGTGGAAATATTTTTTCTATAGTAATATTGTAGTAACCATGATTGTTTTAGGCTAACCGTTTTTTTATTTTATTTTTTTATGGAAACCATGGTTTTAATACAGTATAGTGTATCCTTATAGTAACCATGGTTAATATTGTGGTTGCCATAGCTACAAAATTATGATTTTTATTACCATAGTTTTTGTTTTCCTGTATTAGTAGGCCTGCTATGGTTTTACTACAAATATCAAGGTTAAAAAAAATGTTTTTAGTAAAACCATGATCAATTTATTGCGAGGAAATGCAAAATGTATTGCGAGGGAACGTAAAACTATTTCAGAAAGGTCCTCTTCGCCGTGTCCTCTAAGGGGCTCCATAGTAATTGGACTTAACGCTGAAAACAAAGCAGAATATACAGGTGTCCTAGACAGATCGAGCGATCGGAGCTTGTGATTTTCTGAAAGCTCTTGCTCTTTTGTGTGCATTATCCGTTCGACAGTCAGTAAATGGTCTTAATGCTGAATGAAATGAGATTAAAGAAAAATAACATGAGTAAATGTGTTTGTTTACAGTCTGAACAGCTGCAGCTGAAACTCATTCAGGAGAAAGATCTGAACGACCAGCTCGAGTGTGAGAAAGCCATTCTAGAGAGACAGGTGTGTGTTCATTTAATTATTAAACATATTTAATTATTTAATTTAATTTTGATTAAAACATACTTACGATGAAATATATGAACTAAACAACACTACAAGAAATTACCGGTGCACTAACAGTGTTTTTAACCTCTTGAACGCTGCGGACCTGATATGTAGTAAAAAAAGGAGCGTGTAATAAGTTTAGGATTACAAAATAAAAGTCCCCGGATCAACAAGTCTGGCATGTGTGGTACCATTTGAAAGCTTAGAATCTTAACTTTCCACAGAACTCCATCACTTTTGCATTTATGTTACATAAAATAACAAGATAAGACCTGAAATCCTCTGTGTCGTAAATGAGCGCCACCTTTTGGTAATGATGTAAAAATGTAAATGTGAATATGAAAATGTTTCATATAGCATGTCATATATCAAATGAAAGCTCTCATTCTCAGGAATGTGACTATGTAGTTTATTTTGTTTTCATAACACCACAGTTTGCATGTTTATCAAAAGAATCATAAAGTGAAATATGACCTCTGTAAGACATCAAAGTCAAATGTCTCTTATCACTGCTTCTGTAAGCCCCTAATAGCCCCAAATAATATATAAACTCTTACCTTAGGTTGTTTTCTTTAAAATGAGTACTCGTTTAATTGTCTGTGAGCTTGTTAGGATAAATAATCCAATGATATGTCTTAGAAGTTCAGAACAAAATATGAAGTCCATTAGTAAAAGCATGATCAACAAATCATCGGCAAAATATATACTCAATTACTGATGATGAGATGTTGTACTCTATAGCAACGCTTTCCAACGACACCTAGATTGGGCTTCTAGTCCATTGAGAAGTCGATATATTCGACAAAGCTATGAGAAAGTTCAGTGCGCTCAAAATATACACTTGATGTCTATGGACGAGCGCATGAGTGCTCAGCTGCGTTAGAGCGCCACCTACATTTCAGATCTGTATATTGTGTTGGAAAGTGATAGAGGATCAATTCTTTTTCCTAGTACTTGCTGACATCTAGTGGAATAAAATAAGACTTTTTGCAGGGAGACAGAGCAAACAGAATTACATGCTCGCAAACTTATGAAAAAAATAAAATTAAGTTCATCATAAGGTTAACAAAATATTATTGGAATCTTTTCTGTAAATTGAGAGCAATTTTATGCAATTAGTCCACTGTATGTGTGTAAGGTGTGCTTTTAAATTTGGGTGTTAAAAATTGCGGGCAGCAGCTAAAATATGCATCAGAGTTAAAGAGGTTAAAAGAAGACAAATCTTGTTAATTTGAACCTGAACACCACTAAACTAAAGCAGTAAGGTAAATCACCTTACTCCTACCAAATGTATTGTTTCTATAGTCTTTTAATGAAATTAATGCGCTATATCCACAACATAGATATAATATTATAACTTCTGCACAGTCAACATTTGAGTCAAGTTAATTTGATTAATGAATCGGACATGACAAATATTGACTACATTTTACATTTTCGTTAATCCTCCTATAGTTTTCAAAAATGGCACCTTTCTTTGGTATTCAGGGTCATTTTTGACCATAAGGTTGAGATGTGTAACCTTTGATGATGAGGATGATAATAATACCATTTTTTGTTCCCTGAAGTAAGGACAATAAAATGATGCAGTGCTTTTAGATTTTATGCTATTTACATGTACATTTCTAAATTTTACCATTAATTGATATATACAAATAAGCAATTGTTTTAAAAAAAATAAATTAAAAGTTCATAACTTAGGGGGCCTGGGTAGCTCAGTGATAAAAGACGCTGGCAACCACCCCTGGAGTTTGCTAGTTTGAATCCAGGGCGTGCTGAGTGACTCCAGCCAGGTCTCCTAAGCAACCAAATTGGCCTGGTTGCTAGGGAGGGTAGAGTCACATGGGGTAACCTCCTCGTGGTCGCTATAATGTGGTTCGTTCTCAGTAAGCCACATGATAAGATGCACGGGTTGACGATATCAGATGCGGAGGCAGCTGGGATTTGTCCTCCGCCACCCGGACTGAGGCGAATCACTACGTGACCACGAGGACCTAAAAGCACATTGGGAATTGGGCATTCCAAATTGGGAGAAAAAAGAAAAGAAAAAAAAAGTTCATAACCTTCACTTCTATAAGTTGAAACATAAAGAAAATATGAGAATGTGACATGAATTGGAGGCAGATTGCTGCCATCTGGTGAACAAAATATAAATAACATGAGTTGAACATCATGTCATGCCAGTAACAGCCAGTAGATGCTGTAGACACATACTGTGTAGTCTGATCGCTTGTTATAACATTATTTTATATTTAATCACAAGATATGCATTTGGATATATATATATATTTAGACATTATCAAACTATTATTTGTCAAAGTTTAGCATTTTAAAATTGATTTGAAGTGTCAGTGTTTGCTGTTAATGTCATTATGTTTGCAATCAAACCTGACCATGGTGTTACAAAGAGAAGACACAGAATAAGCATTTTTCTACCAATCATTTATTTCAAACATAAAAATGTAATAACTCAAAGTAAATGCATAATAATGTCAAGAAAATGAACATCAAGAAACAGAAATGAACTGCAAAATTCTGAAAAGTCAATAAAACAGAAGAATTAGATTAAACATTTGGAAATTTCTATAGTACTTTCTATAGTAAAAATTTATTTTGCAAACGTGTGTGTGAGAGTGTGTGTGTGTGTTCTGCATTGTGAGTATTATTGTCTCAACCCTTCATTTCTGAGTGTGTATGTTTAACATTGTGGCTGATTTATTGGTTTTATTTGACAAATGTTAAAAAAAAAAAAGCTCTGTGTTATAGTCTCACCAGTTCATTTTTGTGTGTGTGTGTGTGAATGGATGTGTATATTTTGCACTGAGTATGTTTTAGAGTCTCATCCTGTAATTTCTGTCTGGTTTTCTTCTGCATTGTGGCTGATTTATTGGTTTTATTTGACAAATGCTCTGTGTTATAGTCTCACCAGTTCATTCTTGTGAGTGAGTGTGTGAGTGAGTGTGTGAGTGAGTGTGTGAGTGAGTGTGTGAGTGAGTGTGTGAGTGAGTGTGAGTGTGTGAGTGTGAGTGTGTGAGTGTGTGAGTGTGTGAGTGTGTGAGTGTGTGAGTGTGTGAGTGTGAGTGTGTGTGTGAGTGTGTGTGTGAGTGTGAGTGTGTGAGTGTGTGTGTGAGTGTGTGAGTGTGTGAGTGTGTGAGTGTGAGTGAGTGTGTGAGTGAGTGTGTGTGAGTGTGTGTGTGTGTGTGAGTGAGTTTTGCACTGAGGATGTTTTAGAGTCTCATCCTGTAATTTCTGTCTGGTTTTCTTCTGCATAGTAGCTGATTTATTGATTGTATTTGATAGATAAAAAAAAATTACTCTGGTTATTCAGTATAGGAAAAAACATAAAACAAATGTGTCACATTTTTTTTATAACTCTTAGACTTATCAAATCAAGTCCTATATTTTTTATATGTTCAGATGCAGGGTTCCCCCGGATCCTTTCAAAGTCTTAAAATGTCTTAAATTCAGTTTTATGAAATATAAGGTCATAAAAAGTCTTTAATATCTTAAATGATACAACAAAAGTCTTAATTATCATTTAAAGAGGTCTTAAATTTGGGAGCAGAAAGACCGGAATTGTGATATGAATTAATGTGATTAACAAACTTCAAAAGAATACGATTTCATTAAATAAATGCGTGCGCTACGTCCTTCAGAGTGAACAAGCGGCACTGTTGTATTTTCTCGAAGCACGTGGGGGCGACAAGCTACTGTTGATGATGATGATATAGTGTTGATGGAATATGGCAATGTTTACTTTTAATTGTTTATTTGTTATGCATTGTAGATTATTGTAGGAGTGCACATTTTAATTCCCTTATCTGTTTGAATGAGCAGCTGGAAGCAGTGAAACGCAAACATTTCAAAATAAGAGTCCCCCGTGTATTGCCTTTCTTTCAACACTTTATCATATCAGCAATTTCAATATTGGTCGACCTCTAATTTGTATTTATTTATATAATGGTGATAAGAAATGTTAAGGCCATGTTGAATGTGTGCCCCTGCCTGTTTAAGATTTTGAGATTGTTTGGGTTTGTTTTGGTATGGGGATATGCTATTAATTTTATTTATTCAAGTCTTGAAAAAGGTCTTAAAAAGTCTTAAATTAGATTTTAAAAACTCTGCAGCAACCCTGAGATGGCAAATGGAGAAAGTCTTGTACTGCTCCGAAAAAATGTATTTCGGTCAAAAATGACCGAATACCAAAGGAGGGGTAAAATACTAAAATAACGACTAAAACAAAAATGAAACATACAGTATAAAAATAAACACTGAGCTGATTATCTCTTGTGAATGAGTAAATGATGTTTTTGTTGTGTTCAGCTGCGTGATCTACGCTCTGAGATGGAGGAACTGCAGAATAACAGAGTTGAAGTGGATTCCATTACAAGAGCTGAGAGCAAAGCTAAACAACTGGAGATTACACTCCGAACAGAAGAGAGGTGAGACACACACACAATGCATTACTTACTGTACACACTTGATCAAGAATGAGAATTATCTGAAGTTGAGGTAAGGTTAAAATGTCCTTTTAGCAAAATGAAACTTTGGCATATGAAACACTTTAACAATGCACATTAGACATCAACTTATCACCTAGAAATTTGTTTACATTTATGTTTTTTTTCTA